>NW_026510902.1:0-13094 GCF_027579735.1 Bombina bombina
CCCATCCACATATAGCAGATAGCCAAACCAGTACTGAAACGGTTATCAGTAGAGGTAATGCAATATGAGAGTATATCATCGATCTGAAAAGGGAGGTAGGAGATGAATCTCTACGACCAATAACATAGAACCTATGAAATAGATCTCCCGTGAGGAAAACCATTGCATTCAATAGGTGATACTCCCTTCATATCCCTCTGACGTTCACTGTACTCAGAGGAATCAGGCTTCAAAATGCTGAGAAGCGCATATCAATGTAGAAATCTTAGCACAAACTTACTTCACCACCTCCATAGGAGGCAAAGTTTGTAAAAACTGAATTGTGGGTGTGGTGAGGGGTGTATTTATAGGCATTTTGAGGTTTGGGAAACTTTGTCCCTCCTGGTAGAATTGTATATCCCATACGTCACTAGCTCATGGACTCTTGCCAATTACATGATAGAAAGATCCCTACAGCACTAAAATGCCAACAGGCTTAACTAATCTTTCGCAGTACTCCTGGCTCGTTATTTAAAAAAACACTGGGTATTCCCGTGCTGCATCCTCTGTATTGATACTATTAAAGCGGCTTACAATGCCTGAACAGGCCAACAAATTTACCAATTGATAAACATATGCAGGAAGGCAGTGCGAATACCAACCACTGCTTTTTCAAAGCCCCTTTGTCATAGCTAGGAATCTGCTATGCTTTTGAAGTGGACGTTTTGCGAAGAAAAGGACATAATGTGCTGTAAGGTTTATTTTTGTGTGAAGATTGTTGGATTGCCAGTATGCTAGTTTGTTCCAAAATCTTTATAGCTTTGGGCATCACCAAATAAGGTGTATCATGTCTGGGGTAGGAGATGAACATTTGCAGCATTTGTTGTGTGTGTCTGGGAACCATTTTGATCTTATATGAGGTGTAATGTATGCTTGGTGCATCAGTTTGGTGTGAGATTCCCTAAAGTAGAAAGAGAGAGTGGCTTTTCTAATTCTGGTGAAGTTGCGTAGGTGCTCTTCCAGCGTAACGGGCATGTCACCTAAGATGTGCCATTTGGAGAGGATTTGTTGTTGTGTGTGTTGTTCATATTGTGCACTGAGTTATAAATGTAGGTAATGGCATGGATTCCTTGCCTAGATATGTTGCAAAGCCTCTCTACGCTAGAGTAATTTGGGGTTTCAGTGTTTAGCGGTAAGAGAGAATGTATGTAGTTTCGGCATTGAAAATACGCGAATTGATGGGTTCTAGGAAGGTTATATTGGCGCTGAATTTCGTTAAATAGGAGAACCAAGGAGCCGCTCGGGTCTAGAAGTTGAGATACCAAAGTAAGTCCTCTCTGTCCCCAGAGTTGAAAGGGGTTAGAGGTGTAGCCAGGTAGGTATTTACTAAACTTAAATTTGAGGTTCCACATCTGGCAGACTTTTCCCCAAGATCGTAACGTGTCTTTGAAGAGAATATTTAGTTTAATACGTAGTGGGAGGAAAGCGAGCAGAGTATGTGGGAGAAAGGCCAGGAGATAGGGGCGAGAAGCTCCTTTTCTATTGCCGGGCAAATTTAATCTGACTCTTTTAACCAGCCTATAACTTTAGTTTGACTAGTAATGCCAAATTGTACCACTGTATGTTAGGTAATTTTAGGCCACCTGAAGAGATTGGCATAGCTAGATATGTTTTATTAATTCTATTTTTCTTTTTCTTCCATATAAAAAAACTAATTTGAAATATTTTTCAAGTCTTTTGCCATCAATAGGAGGGGGAGCATCTGGAGGTGATATAATAGTTTTTAACCACAACAAGATAATGTAAAAGTTGTTCCTAAAATTTTGAAAACTGGACACAGAGAAGGGACGACAATCTCTTGATTAATGTTCTCCGTTAAAATCACCTTAGGTAAAGGTATACTACCTTATCCTGATGAATGATAAGATAAGGAGCCTCTCAAGAAAAAGAAGATAGTTCAGAAATTCCTCTGGTGGAAGAAATTGCTAGGTTCAAAGGGAGGAGCCTGCAAAAACCCTTAAAACCAAGTTCAGATTCCAAGGGGGAGATACAAGCTTAATCAACAGTATAATCCTTACTATAGTCTTTGCAATCCTTTTATGTTATAAAACTGAAAAAGCAGAAATGTGACCTTTCAAAGAACTGGCTGATAAACCCTTACAACCCACCCTGAAAAATTCTAGGAATTCTAAAAGAATGCAACTGAAAACCCTTACTATCGCACTAGGAAAGAAAAACTTTCTATACCTTGTGGTACATTTTTCTTGTTACAGGTTTTCTTGCTTGAATAAGAGTGTAAATTACTCTTTTTCTCAGACATTCAAACTCCAATCTGTTAAATTCAGAGCCTTTAGTTCTTGATAGAAAAAGGGGCCCCTGAAATATGATATCTTGTCATAGAGGAAGATGCCAAGGTGGAGATCTGGACATTGGGACAAGATCTGAACACCAAGTTCTATAAGGCCAAGCTGTAGTAATCAGAATGACTGATGCCCTCTCCTGCTTGATACAAACTATCACACTGGATAGAAGTAATAAGGGAGTAAACATGTAAACTAGGAAAAGGGACTACTAAAGCATTTATTAGCTCTACCTGTGGATCCCTGGACCTGGCATAATATCTGGGAAGTCTGTGATTCAAACATGAAACCATCAGATCTATCTCTGGATGGCACCACCGAAATCACAAATTGATTGAACACCTCCTGGTTTAGAGACCACATCCCTGCATGGAAAGTCTGATGACAGAGGAAATCTGCTTCCCAATTGTTCACCCCAGGAATATGAATTGCAGAAATTGTACAATGATTGTGTTGTGCCAAATGTAGGATGTGAGAGACCTCTTTCATCACCAGGAAACCTCAAGTTCCTCCATGATGATTGATATATGCTATGGCTGTGACTTTGTCTGATTGAAACCTACGATAAGATTCTCACTAGAAATGAGTTCTAGAATATTGATCAGTAACCTTGCCTCCTGAGGCTAACAAACCTGTTGGACTCTTTGAGACTCCCAGGAAGTGCCCCATCTGGACACAAACAACACAAAGACACCCCCCTGAGACATACAGGTGAAACTCAAAAAAATTGAATATTGTGCAAAAGTTCATTTATTTCACTAATGCAACTTAAAAGGTGAAACTAATATATGAGATAGACTCATTACATGCAAAGCAAGATAGTTCAAGCCGTGATTTGTCATAAATGTGATGATTATGGCTTACAGCTCATGAAAACCCCAAATCCACAATCTCAGAAAATTAGAATATTACATGCAATCAATAAAACAAGGATTGTACATAGAACAATATCGGACCTCTGAATAGTATAAGCATGCATACTGTATGTACTCAGTAGTTGGTTTGGGCCCTTTTTGCAGCAATTACTGCCTCAATGAGGCGTGACATCGAAGCTATCAGCCTGTGGCACTGCTGAGGTGTTATGGAAGACCAGGACGCTTCAATAGCGGCCTTCAGCTCTTCTGCATTGTTCAGTCTCATGTCTCTCATCTTTCTCTTGGCAATGCTCGATAGAGTCTCTATGGGGTTCAGGTCAGGCGAGTTTGCTGGCCATGCAGAAACAAAAGATCCGGCAAACCTCAAGGCGTTTTTTGAAAGAAAGTCTCTTTTATTGCAGGAAAAAGAACAGGCTTAAAACAAATATAAAACAAAAAGTCACAGCAGGACTAGTAATGTAGTCTCACGCGTTTCGGCTTCCAACTAGCCTTACTCATAGACATAATCTCTCTCAACCATTCAGGGCTTAAAAATCCCAGTCCTGCTGTGATCATGAACATATTTAAAGGGACCACACCATAATACATTGAGAGGCAAAAACCCCTATGACACAAATCACCATACTGCATATTTACAGAAAGAAAAAGTAAACAAAAGATTATAAATTTGTGTAAAATACAATGGTTAAGTAAAAAAAAAGGTATCTTATCCCTAAACGTAACTGTGTTAATTCTATACTTGGAACAAAGCTATATTAGGGTCACGTTGTAATCCTTTCAATTACACTCTGAATATTTTGGGGGTGTTTTTGAAAAACATTATATGGAATGCTACTATTTCAAAATAAATCCAACTCTCCCTTCCTAAATATTCAAATATATACTCAACTATTAACCCTGTTGATTATACCTACATATTACGCTACCTAAATATTTTAAAGTCCACCATATATGTACCACCAATATACATGTATGTGTGCACAACTTTATGATTCACAACCAAAACTACTCTATGGTACTATATTTTTTATATACATATCTCCTAGCTATAATCAATAAATCGACCCTAAGCTATACGTGAGGAACATAATGTCTTAGATTACATACTCAAATCATCTTCTTTGCCAGAAGTTAATGACATTGTGGTCTATATTCAGACCTCCTGGTCTGCGAGTTTTTAACTGGAAAATCCAGTAAGCTTCTCTAAACAAAACTCTCTGCGCCCTGTCACCCCCCCTAAAAGAGGGTCTAATATACTCAATGATCTGCCATTTTAAACTGCTCACATTTTGATTGTGCACTTGTATAAAATGCTGTGTCAAGCCTGAGCATTCAATTGATAGTTCAATATTTCTTAGGTGCTCACGTATACGTTTTTTTTTTTAGGAAAATGCTCTCATTTTCAAAGTCAAGATCCCTCGAGCAGTTCCGTTTAATACGGATAAACTGCCCTTTGGCAATACCAAATCCCGTATGTGGGGGATGGTTGCTGCGGGCATGCAAGAATGCATTAGATGCAATTGGTTTGCGATACAGAGTTGTATCAATTTGGCCACTAGACACATCTCCCATAAGGATAATATCAAGATAAGAAATTTGAGACCCATGATATTCAAAAGTAAATTCCAAATTAACTCTATTATCATTCAAGAAGCTCACAAATTCTTGTGCTTCAACTTGTGTACCCGTCCAGATCAACAGCAAATCATCTATGTATCTTTTATACACTTTGATGTACTTCCTGTAGGGGTTTCTCTCTGCATAGACGTGGGACCGCTCCCACCAACCCATAAAGAGGTTGGCGCACGCTGGGGCAAACTTTGCCCCCATATCGGTCCCACGTCTCTGCAGAAAGAATTCACCACCAAATTAAAAAAAATTATGACTGAGCAAAAACTCAATAACCCTTAATAGATGAACTCTTTAATCCATCATCATAGTCACTATACATGTTCAAAACATTTTCAATGGCTTCAAGACCACAAGAGTGCGGGATAGCGGAATACAACCCGACAACATCTATTGTTAGCCACGAGCAGTTTGCATCCCATTGAACTTCCTCCAATGTCTTTAGGAGATGTTTTGTATCCCTAACAAAAGAGGGCAACATATGTACAAATGGCTGCAGTAGAGACTCGACCCAGCCGGACAATTTTTCAAATAATGAGCCTATTCCTGAAACAATAGGTCTTCCACGCACCTCCTCCAAGGATTTGTGTACCTTGGGGAGGTGGTGGAAGATTGAGATGACAGGTCTGGCCACAAATAGAAAGTCTCTGGTATCTTGATCGATTATACCCATATGCAAGCCATCATCCAGCAAATCCCATAATTGATTCTGATAAGTCACAATCGGGTTGCCCCTCAGTTTGCCGTATACATTTACATCATAGAGCTGCCTTCTTGCCTCTGCTACATAGTCACACTTATTCATAATGACTATACTTCCCCCTTTATCAGAGTTCTTTATGATAATGTCCTTTCTACTCTGCAAATGTGTTAGGGCCTGTTGCTGTAAAGTATTTAAATTGGGAAAGACATGTTTGTGGTTTTTACTCCGATCAATGAGGTCTTCCTCTATTCTGTGGTGGAAAGCTTCTAGGAAGGGTCCCCGTTCCCTAGTAGGGTAGAAAGCTGAACGGGGTTTAAAACCCCCATGTGTACCTATCATATTATGGGGAGTATCAGAGACACAAGATTCATAAAGAAGGTCCTGCAAAGATATATAGTATCAGAGACACAAGATTCATAAAGAAGGTCCTGCAAAGATATATAGTCACATGTATCAACGAAATCTGTGATGTCAGAGGGATTGCATACGTCACTCCTACCAGTATTCATCACTAAATCAGTTTCATCAAATATAGTGGCTTCACCTTTATTTTTATTCCAAAATAATTTTTTTAGTGTTAAGTCTCTCACGAGCCTATTGACATCAACTATTGTTTTAAACAAGTCAAAGTTACACGTTGGTACAAAGCCCAGCCCTAGACTTAATACTTCCTCTTCTTCTGTAGAAATTGATACATCAGATATATTTATTATTTTCATATTCTGTACTTGTTGCGACCCCCTCTTGCTCTCCTGTACCCTCTTCTTCCTCTTACGTCTCTTCCTCTTTCTCCTCCCCCCTCTCTTTCTTTGGGGTTCCCCTGAAAAACCTGCTTATCATTAGTTTTGATACATGATTTACCTGGATGGCTTAAGGGTCTAATATCTCCTTCATTGTCACTCAGAAATTCTTGTCTTCTATCATCAAGAAGCTGATTAATGATATTTCTCTCTGTACTGATTCATTTCTGTGAATTCCTGGTGACAACGGGATCTGTCCTAGTGGAACTATTTGTCTTTGGTCTAACTGCAGGTATCTCTTAATCTGATAATCCACTAGACTCTCCTCTATTGGCTATTTCATTTATGTCCTCATCAGAGGGTTCTGTGTCACTAAAGGTGACTCTTTTCCTGTATTAAACCATTTCCCCTAAATCTTTGACGTGATATAGAACGCCTTTGTTTAGAGCTAGTGGGGATAGAGTTATTATACCATACATAGACTCAATTTGTTGCATAATCTGTATTATCCCTATTAAATTTCTTAATTTTTAAATTATCTAGTTCTGTTCTAAATTTATCCACTGTTTCTTGCAATAATTTATCTAAATCCTCAAATTTGGGGTGATCTACAAATTGTTGTAATTGGCTCTGTATCTTAGTCACTTCCTCTCTTATAGTAACAAGCTGTGTAGTCTTAAATTTCACAATCATATTCATTAGCTTTTTAGAGCAATCACTTAAAGTGGCGTTCCACTCATTAATAAATTCTATGTCATCAACCTGAAAGGTTGGAAATTTATTTAATCTCAGTCCCCGTGGGATTAAGTCCATCAGCAGATATTTCTCCATGGCCCTTTTATCCCAACAAACTTTATATTCCTTCAGAAGCATTTTCTCCATCCATAGAAAAGTCTCACTTATATTAAGTGTTGCTTGTTGCTTAATAAAAGTATCATCCAGGGTCAGTCTCTAAATGTCTGTTTCAATCAGTGGTTTCAATGAAAATGAGCCTGTTCTCCCTGCCGAGCGGGGGGGGGGGGGGGAAACAAATAAGGAATCAGCAATTCGAAAACAGCACACAATCCCCCAACAATGGCTACAAGGTTCTCTATAATGTCACTAACAGTCCATCTTTCACCCACACTTGTGGGAGACTGTTTGTTTGACCAGCACACCTTCGATAGTCAGTGTACAAATGAAGATAGAAAGGAGTCTCACCGTTTATCTGGTTCCCCGGTCTCCTTTCAGTATCTCCTATTCTTCTGGAGCGAGAGACACAAACCAGATATACCCTCTCTGTAGGTTGGCTTGCACGCCGTCTCGACAGCCGGCCTCTGTTCCAGTGCCTCTGTCACGGCTTTCGTGCTACCGCTCTCCGTTTGAGTGCGCTCCTCCTCAGAGTGATCTCCACGCAACGTGACGTGCTGGTCTCCGGAATAGTGACTGTATGGGCCGCCACAGGATTCTGTACTCCACTGTCTGTATCCAGACCGGTCCCAAGATAACCACTTGCTGCTGCTGGTATAACGCTGAGGTTCAAGCCAGGTAAGGTAGATAAAGACTTGCAGAAACAAAAGATCCGGCAAACCTCAAGGCGTTTTTTGAAAGAAAGTCTCTTTTATTGCAGGAAAAAGAACAGGCTTAAAACAAATATAAAACAAAAAGTCACAGCAGGACTAGTAATGTAGTCTCCCGCGTTTCGGCTTCCAACTAGTCTTACTCATAGACATAATCTCTCTCAACCATTCAGGGCTTAAATAGCCCTAAAATGATTGAAAATCCCAGTCCTGCTGTGATCATGAACATATTTAAAGGGACCACACCATAATACATTGAGAGGCAAAAACCCCTATGACACAAATCACCATACTGCATATTTACAGAAAGAAAAAGTAAACAAAAGATTATAAATTTGTGTAAAATACAATGGTTAATTAAAAAAAAGGTATCTTATCCCTAAACGTAACTATGTTAATTCTATACTTTGAACAAAGCTATATAAGGGTCACGTTTTAATCCTTTCAATTACACTCTGAATATTTTTGGGGGTGTTTTTGAAAAACATTATATGGAATGCTACTATTTCAAAATAAATCCAACTCTCCCTTCCTAAATATTCAAATATATACTCAACTATTGAACACCTCCTGGTTTAGAGACCACATCCCTGCATGGAAAGTCTGATGACAGAGGAAATCTGCTTCCCAATTGTTCACCCCAGGAATATGAATTGCAGAAATTGTACAATGATTGTGTTGTGCCAAATGTAGGATGTGAGAGACCTCTTTCATCACCAGGAAACCTCAAGTTCCTCCATGATGATTGATATATGCTATGGCTGTGACTTTGTCTGATTGAAACCTACGATAAGATTCTCACTAGAAATGAGTTCTAGAATATTGATCAGTAACCTTGCCTCCTGAGGCTAACAAACCCGTTGGACTCTTTGAGACTCCCAGGAAGTGCCCCATCTGGACACAAACAACACAAAGACACCCCCCTGAGACATACAGGTGAAACTCAAAAAAATAGAATATTGTGCAAAAGTTCATTTATTTCACTAATGCAACTTAAAAGGTGAAACTAATATATGAGATAGACTCATTACATGCAAAGCAAGATAGTTCAAGCCGTGATTTGTCATAAATGTGATGATTATGGCTTACAGCTCATGAAAACCCCAAATCCACAATCTCAGAAAATTAGAATATTACATGCAATCAATAAAACAAGGATTGTACATAGAACAATATCGGACCTCTGAAAAGTATAAGCATGCATACTGTATGTACTCAGTAGTTGGTTTGGGCCCCTTTTGCAGCAATTACTGCCTCAATGAGGCGTGACATGGAAGCTATCAGCACTGCTGAGGTGTTATGGAAGACCAGGACGCTTCAATAGCGGCCTTCAGCTCTTCTGCATTGTTCGGTCTCATGTCTCTCATCTTTCTCTTGGCAATGCTCGATAGAGTCTCTATGGGGTTCAGGTCAGGCGAGTTTGCTGGCCAATCAAGCACAGTAATCCCACGGTCATGGAACCAGGTGCTTTTGGCAGTGTGGGCAGGTACCAAGTCCTGCTGGAAAATGAAGTCAGCATCCCCATAGAGCTCGTCTGCGGAAGGAAGCATGAAGTGCTCCAAAATCTTTTTCTTTAGCCCAGGTAAGACGCTTCTGACGTTGTTTGTTGTTCAGGAGTGACTTGACAAAAGGAATACGACATTTGAAGCCCATTTCCAGGATCCATCTGTGTGTGGTGGCTCTTGATGCACTGACTGTAGCCTCAGTCCACTCCTTGTGAAAGTCCCCAACACTTTTGAATGGCCTTTTCCTGACAATCCTCCCCAGGCTGCGGTCATCCCTGCTGCTTGTGCACCTTTTTCTTCCACACTTTTCCCTTCCACATAACTTTCTATTAATGTGCTTTGATATAGCACTTTGGGAAAATCCAACTTCTTTTGCAATTACCTTTTGAGGCTTTCCCTCCTTATGGAGGGTGTCAATGATGGTTTTCTGCACAACTGTCAGGTCAGCAGTCTTTCCCATGATTGTGATTCCTACTGAACCAGACTGAGAGACCATTTAAAGGCTCAGGAACCCTTTGCAGGTGTTATGGCTTAATTAGCTAATTAGAGTGAGACACTTTGAGCCTAGAATATTGCACCTTTTCGCAATATTCTAATTTTCTGAGATTGTGGATTTTGGTTTTTTCATGAGCTGTAAGCCATAATCATCACAATTATGACAAATCACGGCTTCAACTATCCTGTTTTTCATGTAATGAGTCTATCTCATATATTAGTTTCAACTTTCAAGTTGCATTAGTGAAATAAATGAACTTTTGCACGATATTCTAATTTTTCGAGTTTCATCTGTAGATTGGTGAGTTATCCGGCAAGAAAATGATTATCTGGATTTGTAATCCAGGAGAATTTACTGTGATAGATGAGTGTAGTCGCTGCTTGAATGAGTATGCTGAGCTAAAGAAGGCATGGAATCTTGTAAAAGGAATGGCTACTGAAACAGCAACCATAAAACCCACTACTTCCATGCACTGAGCTACTGACTGATGAAATAGAGTCTGTAGCTTTGTACAAGTCTTTTGCAATTTTGTTCTCAATGGGAGAAGCACACCAAATCTATGACAACACCTAGAAAAGAAAACCTTGGTTTGGGGAGTCAATTAGCTTTTTGGAACATAGATTTTCTAATAATGACCACTATCTTGGTTTGAGTTTCCTCCAAATGTAACGAGGGAGCTTGAATCAAAATGTTGTCCAGGTAAGGGGCTACTGCTATTCCCTGAACTCTTACAACAGGTAACAGAGCTCCAAGAACCTTTGTAAAGATTCCCGGGAGTCGTAGATAAACCAAAAGGTAGCGCTCCAAACTGGGAATGTTTGTCCAGAAAGGCAAACCTGAGGAAATGGAAATAATCCTTGTGAATGGTAATATGAAGATATGCATCCTTCAAATCTATTGTGGTTATGTATCGTCCCTGTTGGAAAATTATTCAAATTGTCCCCATCTTGAATGTGGGGACTCTTAATAGCTGATTTAGCAGAAGTGACCAATTTCTTGGCTTTCTTGGACTAACTTCAGGCATTACTTGCTACCATGGAAACTTGAATGAATCCGTTTCCTGGCTAGAAGAGGATTTCTGGTTTCTGCACTGTCTAAAGGAACAAAAACAACCAAGAGGCCTTTTCTTGCCCTTAGATCAATTATATTGCAGTAGAAAGGCACACTTCCTAACTGTGGAAATGATTGCATCTAACCCAGGACCAAATCAAATCTTTTTCTGGAAAGGGAGAGACAAAAGTCTGCTTTTAGAGATTTGAACTCAAGATTTTAACCACAGAGCCCTTCTAGCTATAACAGATAAAACCGCATTCTTAGCATTAATGCAGATTATTTGCACAACTGCATCACACTTGAAGGAATTGGCTATTTTAATCAGTTATAAACAGTCTTACATTTATCCTATATATATTTCTTCAGAGACCAAATCAGATAAAGAATCACACCAAACAGAGATAGCACCTGCTACACAACTAATACCAACTGCTAGTTTAAACAAAAACCCAGCTTGTTGAAAAGCCTTCCTATGATAAACCTCTAATTTCTGGTCCATAGGATCTCTGAAGGAAGTGCTACAGCTCTGTCCACCTTAGGAATAGTTTCCCATAGCTATATACTTCAAGCAGTAACAGTAAACATCCTTTCTCCAACATAGGTGTGTCCGGTCCACGGCGTCATCCTTACTTGTGGGATATTCTCTTCCCCAACAGGAAATGGCAAAGAGCCCAGCAAAGCTGGTCACATGATCCCTCCTAGGCTCCGCCTACCCCAGTCATTCTCTTTGCCGTTGTACAGGCAACATCTCCACGGAGATGGCTTAGAGTTTTTTAGTGTTTAACTGTAGTTTTTCATTATTCAATCAAGAGTTTGTTATTTTCAAATAGTGCTGGTACGTACTATTTACTCAGAAACAGAAAAGAGATGAAGAATTCTGTTTGTATGAGGAAAATGATTTTAGCAACCGTAACTAAAATCCATGGCTGTTCCACACAGGACTGTTGAGAGCATTAACTTCAGTTGGGGGAACAGTTTGCAGTCTTTGCTGCTTGAGGTATGACACATTCTAACAAGACGATGTAATGCTGGAAGCTGTCATTTTCCCTATGGGATCCGGTAAGCCATGTTTATTACGATTGTAAATAAGGGCTTCACAAGGGCTTATTTAGACTGTAGACATTTTTTGGGCTAAATCGATTGATATTAACACTTATTTAGCCTTGAGGAATCATTTATTCTGGGTATTTTGATATAATAATATCGGCAGGCACTGTTTTAGACACCTTATTCTTTAGGGGCTTTCCCAAAGCATAGGCAGAGTCTCATTTTCGCGCCGGTGTTGCGCACTTGTTTTTGAGAGGCATGGCATGCAGTCGCATGTGAGAGGAGCTCTGATACTTATAAAAGACTTCTGAAGGCATCATTTGGTATCGTATTCCCCTTGGGTTTGGTTGGGTCTCAGCAAAGCAGATACCAGGGACTGTAAAGGGGTTAAAGCTTAAAACGGCTCCGGTTCCGTTATTTTAAGGGTTAAAGCTTCCAAATTTGGTGTGCAATATTTTCAAGGCTTTAAGACACTGTGGTGAAAGTTTGGTGAATTTTGAACAATTCCTTCATGTTTTTTCGCAATTGCAGTAATAAAGTGTGTTCAGTTTAAAATTTAAAGTGACAGTAACGGTTTTATTTCAAAACGTTTTTTGTACTTTCTTATCAAGTTTATGCCTGTTTAACATGTCTGAACTACCAGATAGACTGTGTTCTGAATGTGGGGAAGCCAGAATTCCTATTCATTTAAATAAATGTGATTTATGTGATAATGACAATGATGCCCAAGATGATTCCTCAAGTGAGGGGAGTAAGCATGGTACTGCATCATTCCCTCCTTCGTCTACACGAGTCTTGCCCACTCAGGAGGCCCCTAGTACATCTAGCGCGCCAATACTCCTTACTATGCAACAATTAACGGCTGTAATGGATAATTCTGTCAAAAACATTTTAGCCAAAATGAACCCTGTTCAGCGTAAGCGTGGATGCTCTGTTTTAGTTACTGAAGAGCATGACGACGCTGATATTAATATCTCTGAAGGGCCCCTAACCCAATCTGAGGGGGCCAGGGAGGTTTTGTCTGAGGGAGAAATTACTGATTTAGGGAATATTTCTCAGCAGGCTGAATCTGATGTGATTACTTTTAAATTTAAATTGGAACATCTCCGCATTTTGCTTAAGGAGGTATTATCCACTCTGGATGATTG
>NW_026510903.1:0-133911 GCF_027579735.1 Bombina bombina
TCCCTCCCGTCATCCGTGTACTTTTGCTTTGGTATTGGTATCCCAGAAGTAATGATGACCCGTGGACTGATCACACTTAACAGAAGAAAACATAATTTATGCTTACCTGATAAATTCCTTTCTTCTGTAGTGTGATCAGTCCACGGCCCGCCCTGTTTTTAAGGCAGGTAAATATTTTTTAATTTATACTCCAGTCACCACTTCACCCTTGGCTTTTCCTTTCTCGTTGGTCCTTGGTCGAATGACTGGGAGTGACGTAGAGGGGGGGAGCTATATGCAGCTCTGCTGGGTGAATCCTCTTGCACTTCCTGTTGGGGAGGAGTGATATCCCAGAAGTAATGATGACCCGTGGACTGATCACACTACAGAAGAAAGGAATTTATCAGGTAAGCATAAATTATGTTTTTCAAACATTCAGAAATAAAGTGTGCTCTTTTTATTATTTAAAGAGACAGTAACGGTTTTGTTTAAAAACGGTTTTATTGCATTAATAGCCTGCCAAAGTCTGTCTCACATGTCTATACCTTCAGATAGCATATGTTCTGTGTGTATGGAGGCCAAGGTGGTTTCCCCTTTAAATGTATGTTCAAATTGTGCCATGGCGTCCAAACAAAGTAAGGACAGTACTGTCACATTTAATAAGGTTGCCCAAGATGATTCTTCAAATGAAGGTAGTGGGGATAGTTCATCATTCTCTCCTTCTGTGTCACCACCAGTTTTGCCCGCGCAGGCGACACCTAGTACATCTAGTGCGCCAATGCTTGTTACTATGCAGCAATTAACTGCAGTAATGGATAATTCTATAGCAAATCTTTTATCCAAACTGCCAGCATTTCCCAGAAAGCGTGATTGCTCAGTTTTAAATACAGAGGATGAGCAAGTGGGCGCTGACGATAATTTATCTGTTATACCCTCACACCAGTCTGAATTGGCAGTGAGGGAGGGTCTGTCTGAGGGAGAAATTTCTGATTCAGGAAAACTTTCTCAGCAGGCAGAACATGATATCGTGGCATTTAAATTTAAGTTAGAACATCTCCGCGCCCTGCTTAAGGAGGTGCTAACTACTCTTGATGATTGTGACTCTTTGGTGATTCCAGAGAAATTGTGCAAAATGGACAAATTCCTAGAGGTCCCTGTGCACGCTGATGCCTTTCCGACACCCAAGAGGGTGGCGGACATAGTGACCAAGGAGTGGGAGAAGCCAGGTATACCTTTTGTCCCACCTCCTATATTTAAGAAAATGTTCCCCATTGTCGACCCCAGAAGGGACGCATGGCAAACAGTCCCTAAGGTTGAGGGGGCAGTTTCTACGTTGGCCAAGCGCACAACTATTCCCATTGAGGACAGTTGTGCTTTCAAAGATCCTATGGATAAAAAATTGGAAGGATTGCTTAAAAAGATATTTGTTCAGCAAGGTTTCCTTCTCCAACCAATTTCGTGCATTATTCCTGTCACCACGGCGGCGTCTTTTTGGTTCGAGGAACTAGAAAATTCGCTCCTTAAGGAGACTCCATATGAGGAAGTCATGGACAGAATTCACGCACTAAAGTTGGCTAATTCCTTTATTTTAGATGCCGCTTTTCAATTGGCTAAATTAGCGGCGAAAAATTCAGGTTTTGCTATAGTGGCACGCAGAGCGCTTTGGCTAAAATCTTGGTCGGCGGATGTGTTGTCCAAGACAAAACTGCTTGATATTCCTTTCAAGGGTAAGACCCTTTTTGGGCCAGAATTGAAGGAGATTATTTCAGACATCACTGGGGGAAAAGGCCATGCCCTCCCACAGGATAGGCTTTTCAAGGCTAAGAACAAATCTAATTTTCGTTCCTTTCGCAATTTCAGGAACGGACCGTCTCCTAACTCTGCATCCTCTAGACAAGAGGGTAACGCTTCCCAGCCTGGGAACCAGCATGGAAACCAATGCAAGGCTGGAACAAGGGTAAACAGGCCAAGAAGCCTGCTGCTGCTACCAAGACAGCATGAAGGGGTAGCCCCCAATCCGGGACCGGATCTAGTAGGGGGCAGACTTTCTCTCTTTGCTCAGGCTTGGGCAAGAGATGTTCCGGGTCCCTGGGCACTAGAAATAGTCTCTCAGGGGTATCTTCTAGAGTTCAAGGAACTTCCTCCAAGGGGAAGGTTCCACATGTCTCGCTTATCTTCAGATCAGATAAAGAGACAGGCATTCTTACATTACGTAGGAGACCTATTAAAGATGGGAGTGATACACCCAGTTCCAACAGCGGAACAAGGTCTGGGGTTTTACTCAAACCTGTTCGTAGTTCCCAAAAAAGAGGGAACTTTCAGGCCAATTCTGGATTTAAAAATTCTAAACAAATTCCTCAGAGTTCCATCATTCAAAATGGAAACCATTCGAACGATTTTACCAACAATCCAGGAGGGTCAATACATGACTACCGTGGACTTAAAGGATGCGTACCTACATATTCCTATCCACAAAGATCATCATCAGTTCCTAAGGTTCGCCTTTCTGGACAAACATTACCAGTTCGTGGCTCTTCCGTTCGGTTTAGCCACTGCTCCCAGAATTTTCACAAAGGTGCTAGGGTCCCTACTAGCGGTTCTAAGACCGAGGGGCATTGCGGTGGCACCTTACTTAGACGGCATCCTAATCCAAGCGTCGTCCCTTTCCAGATCAAGGGCTCATACAGACATTGTATTAGCTTTTCTCAGGTCTCACGGGTGGAAGGTGAACGTAGAAAAGAGTTCCCTGTCCCCGTCTACAAGGGTTCCCTTTCTGGGAACAATAATAGATTCTGTAGAAATGAAGATTTTTCTGACAGAGGTCAGAAAATTAAAACTTCTAAACGCTTGTCAAGTTCTTCAATCTATTCCTCAGCCTTCCATAGCTCAGTGCATGGAGGTAATAGAACTAATGGTTGCAGCAATGGACGTGGTTCCTTTTGCTCGAATTCATCTAAGACCATTGCAACTGTGCATGCTCAAACAGTGGAATGGGGATTATGCAGACTTGTCTCCCCAGATTCAAGTAGACCAGGTAACCAGAGACTCACTCCGCTGGTGGTTGACTCAGGATCACCTGTCTCAGGGAATGAGTTTCCGCAGACCAGAGTGGGTCATCGTCATGACCGACGCCAGTCTCTTAGGCTGGGGCGCGGTCTGGGACTCCCTGAAAGCTCAGGGTCTATGGTCTCGGGAAGAGTCCCTTCTCCCGATAAACATTTTGGAACTGAGAGCGATATTCAATGCGCTCCTGGCCTGGCCTCACCTAGCGAAGGCCAGATTCATAAGATTTCAGTCGGACAACATGACGACTGTAGCGTACATCAATCATCAGGGGGGAACAAAGAGTTCCTTGGCGATGAAAGAGGTATCCAAGATCATCAAATGGGCGGAGGATCACTCCTGCCACCTATCTGCAATCCACATCCCAGGGGTAGACAACTGGGAGGCGGATTATTTGAGTCGTCAGACTTTCCATCCGGGGGAGTGGGAACTCCACCCGGAGGTCTTTGCCCAGTTAACTCAACTATGGGGCACTCCAGATATGGATCTGATGGCGTCTCGTCAGAACTTCAAAGTTCCTCGATACGGGTCCAGATCCAGGGATCCCAGGGCGACACTGGTGGATGCATTAGTGGCGCCTTGGTCGTGCAATCTAGCTTATGTTTTTCCACCGTTCCCTCTCCTTCCCAGGCTGGTAGCCAGGATCAAACAGGAGAAGGCCTCGGTGATCCTAATAGCTCCTGCGTGGCCACGCAGGACTTGGTATGCAGACCTGGTGAATATGTCATCGGCTCCACCATGGAAGCTACCTTTGAGACAGGATCTTCTAGTACAAGGTCCATTCGAACATCCAAATCTAGTCTCTCTGCAACTGACTGCTTGGAAATTGAACGCTTGATTTTATCTAAGCGTGGGTTTTCAGATTCAGTTATAGATACCCTGGTTCAAGCCAGAAAGCCTGTGACTAGGAAGATTTACCATAAGATATGGCACAAATATATCCGTTGGTGCAAATCCAAGGGTTTTTCTTGGAGTAAAATCAAAATCCCTAGGATTCTTTCCTTTCTCCAAGAGGGTTTGGAGAAAGGTCTGTCAGCTAGTTCTCTAAAGGGACAGATATCTGCTCTGTCAGTCTTGTTGCACAAACGTCTGGCAGCCGTGCCAGATGTACAAGCGTTTGTACAGGCGTTAGTCAGAATCAAGCCTGTTTACAGACCTATAACTCCTCCATGGAGTCTAAACTTAGTTCTTTCAGTTCTTCAAGGGGTTCCGTTTGAACCTTTGCATTCCATAGATATTAAGTTACTATCTTGGAAAGTTCTGTTTTTAGTTGCTATTTCTTCTGCTAGAAGAGTTTCTGAATTATCTGCTTTGCAGTGTACTTCTCCCTATCTGGTATTTCATGCAGATAAGGTAGTTTTACGTACCAAACCTGGTTTTCTTCCAAAAGTAGTTTCCAACAGGAATATTAACCAGGAAATAGTTGTTCCTTCCCTATGTCCGAATCCAGTTTCAAAGAAGGAACGTTTGTTACACAACCTAGATGTGGTCGTGCTTTAAAATTCTATTTAGAAGCAACAAAGGATTTCAGACAAACATCATCTTTGTTTGTCGTTTATTCTGGTAAGAGGAGAGGGCAAAAAGCTACTGCTACCTCTCTTTCTTTTTGGCTGAAAAGCATCATCCGATTGGCTTATGAGACTGCCGGACGGCAGCCTCCTGAACGAATTACAGCTCACTCTACTAGAGCTGTGGCTTCCACATGGGCTTTCAAGAACGAGGCTTCTGTTGATCAGATCTGTAAGGCAGCGACTTGGTCTTCTCTGCATACTTTTGCCAAATTTTACAAATTCGATACTTATGCTTCTTTGGAGGCTGTTTTTGGGAGAAAGGTTTTGCAAGCCGTGGTGCCTTCCGTTTAGGTAACCTGACTTGCTCCCTCCCTTCATCCGTGTCCTAAAGCTTTGGTATTGGTTCCCACAAGTAAGGATGAAGCCGTGGACCGGATACACCAATGTAGGAGAAAACAGGATTTATGTTTACCTGATAAATTTCTTTCTTCTACGGTGTGTCCGGTCCACGGCCCGCCCTGGCTTTTAGTCAGGTTTGAACATTTTTTATTCCATACACTACAGTCACCACGGCACATTATAGTTTCTCCTTTTTCTCCTAACCGTCGGTCGAATGACTGGGGGGGCGGAGCCCGAGGGGGGACTATATGGACAGCTCTTGCTGTGTGCTCTCTTTGCCATTTCCTGTAGGGGAAGAGAATATCCCACAAGTAAGGATGAAGCCGTGGACCGGACACACCGTAGGAGAAAGAAATTTATCAGGTAAACATAAATTCTGTTTTTTTAAGCCTGTTTTTCAAGAAAGTTGTTTACATTTTTTTTATTTTTTTTTAAATGGCTTTTTTGTCAGCTGTAGGACCACCCATTTTTCGGGAGGTTCTGATTCTGTGATGTCAGAGGTTTTTTTTTCACTTCCTGTAAGAGTGAGGTGCCCATATTTCAGATGGCTCTGCTGTTTAGAAGGCTTCTTGCTGTTTTAGCTTCTCTGGAAATCCGGATTGTAAACAGGATAGTTTTTTTCCTCAGTTTGCTGCGGGTTGCAGGTCAGGTAGGGCACCTCAGTAATTCTGCTGAGGTGTAGAGTGTTGCCTGGGGTATGTTTTCTTGATTTGGTAAATTTAAAGGGAACATTTATTTAAGAACGTTTTTTGGTTCTGTATTATATCCTTTGCTTCTTTTTGTATTATGGATCAGGAGGCTGTGCAGGGTGTTACCTGTAGCTTATGTTTTGATGCCCAGGTGGAACCCTTTGTACCTTTTTGTTCATGTATTAAAAGAACTTTAGCTTATAGAAATAGACTTTTTGATCCTGAGCCATCATTAGCTAAAGCGGATGCTGTTCAGGGGCCTCCTGTTTCAGATGTGCCGCAGCTTTCTCCTCAAGCATCCCAATTCTATTCATCTGCACATGCAGTGCCCTGCGTTTCCTCTCATGCTCCGTCTGGAGTTATTTTGCAAGATATTGTTGCCCAGGTATCTGAGGCGCTGTCTGCTTTTCCCATGCTGCATGGAAAACGCAAAAGGAAATTTAAAGAAACAGTAAGTAAGGTTTCTGATCCTTAAGTGGCTAATCAAAGTATTTCCTCTCAGAAGTCTGAGGATGAAGATTCTTTGGGTGCATCTGAGGGGGAAATTTCGGATTCAGGCAGCATAATTCCGTCTACTGATGCTGAAGTTGTGTAAGGCTTGCTTAACTAAGAATTAGTTTAAATATTTATTTTTTCTGTACCTCTGATTTCGCAAATGCTAATAAATGTAAATTGGTTTGAACTTCATGTCTCCAAGGATGTTGCTGTTAAGGCACTGCCACAGCTTTCTCCTTTTATGTCCCAAACCTATATGACGTCACATGCAGTGCCCTGTGGTTCCTCTCAATCTCCTGGAGGAGTGTATTTGCTTACAGAAGTTGCAAGCTCAGGTATCTTCTGTGGTATCTGTGGCTTGGTCTGTTTTCCTTTACTTCAGGGAAAAGGCAAGAGGACATTTTAAGTCTCAAATAAGAGGGTTTCTGCTCCTGTAATACTCCTGACCAATATAAAATTGGTTTTGTTGCTCTTGTGTTTTAAGTCTCAGCAAAATGGTTATATTTACTAAGATCATAAACTGTGAGCTAATTAGTAACAAATACAGTAATGAATGAAACTGGAAAAGAAACAACGTGTGTTATTTTAACACAGGTTTCCTATGAGCAGTGTTAGAATAGCAGTCTCAGGTTTCTGCTTAATGACTTGGTTAGAGGTATAATGTTCAGGAGGAATAATCACTTCAACAAGTTGTAACAGGTGTTTCAATAGTATCGCAAACAAACTTCACACACTCTCACTGGAATAAAATATTTACAAGTCCCACACATTCATTCACATCCTTTTGGAAGCATATATGAATTACTGGTTGTTCAGTCACAGGTTAGTACGAATAGTGCTTACGAGTTCTTAGAGGATTTATCGGCATATAATCTTACCACTTCAGTCTCTAAGTAAGCGATCACAGTACCTTTGTCTTGGGAGGAATATACCTGATGTGAGAAATGATCCGGAGGTTTGTTTGTCCCACAGCGTGTGGAGATGTGAGAAGCCGGTGAGAGTGTGACTTACTTCCGGTTGCGGTTAGGATGATCCGATACACAGCTGATGCTGGAATCTCACACAGAGCTAAATATTGCGGCTGCAAAAAGTGCTGAATAGCTGAATGATTCAAAGGTTAAATAAACAGAGACCTGGTCTTAAGAACTATGAATATAAAGCTAAACTCTTAACAGAGCAGGCTTAAACAAAGTACATCAATTAACAGGCAGTTTGAATATGGCAATGTGAGGTTTAAATAGGGTTTGGCTGTTGGTAGGAGGGATCAGTCCTTAAAGGTATATTACATCTCCCCCCCGTTAAGGAATCACCCCCGGTGATTCAGGGTGAGGTTTAGATGGGTAACGGAGATGAAAACGCCTAAGGAGTCTTGGAGCGTTAATCTCCGAGTGATGTTGCCAAGAATTCTCTTCTGGTCCATAACCCTTCCATTGAATCAGATATTCCAATCTCCTTCTCCTAATGCGGGAATCTAGGATTCTTTCTACCTCAAACTCTTCTTGATTGTTTAGGAGTATGGGAGGAGGAACTGTCAAATCTAATCTGTTTCGGTCTGAAGTATACGGTTTTAATAATGAGACATGAAATGTATTATGTATTTTGTAATGTTGTGGTAGCTTTAATCTCACTGCATTAATATTGATGATTTTGTCAATTGAAAAAGGTCCTATATACTGATTAGCTAATTTTTTACTTGGTATCTGTAACCTTAGATATTTTGTAGAAAGAAGTACCTGATCACCTAACTTATAGTCTGGTGAGGGTCTGTGTCTTTGGTCATAATAATGTTTTTGTCTGTCTTTAGCTTGAACGAGGTGTGCCTTTATTTGTTCTAATCGATCTTGTAAGGTAGTGAGATAAGTTGTAGCACCTGGAGAATTGACTGGAGTATTTGAAAGAGTGATTGATGTGGGGTGATAACCATATGTGGCAAAAAATGGGGACATCTTTGTTGAAGAGGATAGAGAGTTATTGTATGAAAATTCTGCCAAAGGGAGGTATGTTACCCAATCATCTTGTAAATGTGTAATATAACACCTGAGGTACTGTTCTAATGTTTGATTTAATCGTTCGGTTAACCCATTGGTTTGTGGGTGGAATGCTGTGGAGTATCGTGTGTCAATCTTGAGTGACTTACAGAGTGATCTCCAGAAAGCGGAGGTGAATTGAGTACCCCTGTCAGTTATAATGGTGGATGGTAAACCATGTAGGCGAACAATAGCTCTAATGAATGCTTTTGCTGTTATAAAGGCACTAGGAAGAGCCTTTAAAGGTGTGAAGTGAGCTAATTTGGTTAATTGATCCACTACAACAAATATTGTATTATAATGTTGTGAATCTGGTAAATCAACAATGAAGTCCATGGATATGGTACTCCATGGTCTATCAGGAATCGGCAGTGACGTCAGGTAACCTATAGGTTTCCTATGCTCAGCCTTGTTTCTGGCACAGACATCACAGCCTATGACGTAGTCAGAAATAGTCTTTTCCATATGAGGCCACCAAAAGTTCCTTTTAGTTAACTCAATGGTCTTTTGGATTCCTGTATGTCCAGATAATACATTGTCATGGGTATTGTTCAATATAAGTTGTCGTTGAGACTCAGGAATGAATAATCTTCCATTATGGTAAAATAATCCTGTTGTTGAATCCTTAACGCACTCTGGTGGTATTGAAGTCTCATCTTTCAGAGCTGATAATATTTCAGTCTCTAAACCAGTGAGTGCTCCCAAAAATTTTTCTTCTGGTATAATTGGTGTTGAGATGTGTTGTGGCAAACTGGAATCAAACTGTCTTGATAAAGCGTCAGCTTTCGCATTTGCACTTCCTGGTCGGTATGTTATTAGAAAATTGAACCGATCCATAAAAAGTGCCCATCTTACTTGACGGGAAGAAAGTGTCTTGTTAGTCCTTAAGTATTCTAGGTTCTTATGATCGGTATAAATCAGAAAGGGTTCTTTAGTTCCTTCTAAGAGGTGTCGCCAATGTTCTAGTGAACGTTTTATAGCTAGTAACTCTTTGTCACCAATAGAATAATTACTTTCTGCTGGTAAGAAAGTCTTTGAATAGAAAGCAATGGGATGAATCAGTTTGGTGTCCCTGTTCTGTTGTGATAATACTGCTCCAATTCCAGAATTGGAAGCATCTACTTCCAATATGAATGCTTGATTGTAGTCTGGTAAAGTTAAAACTGGTGCTGAGGTGAAAAGCTCTTTTAGCTTAGTAAAAGCTTCTTGGGACTCTTTTGTCCAACAGAATTTATGATTGCTACTAGTTAGTTGAGAAAGTGGTTTTACAACTGAGGAAAAGCCTTTGATAAATTTCCTGTAAAAATTTGCAAACCCCAGAAACCTCTGGAGTGAGCGTGTGGTAGTGGGTTTTGGCCATTCTATAATAGCCTGAATCTTTTGTTGATCCATCTCAATCTTGTTGGGTTTTAGAATATAACCCAGGAATTTTATTTCTGATGTATGAAAGATACATTTTTCTAACTTAGCGTATAACTTATTTTGTCTAAGTCTAGTTAAAACCCAACGAACGTGTTTCTCATGTTCAGCCATATTTTTTTAATATATTAAGATATCATCCAAATAGATTATGACGCAAACATCTGTGAGATCGTGGAATATCTCATTTATGAAATGCTGGAAGGTTGCCGGAGCATTGCATAATCCGAAGGGCATAACGTTATATTGGAACAATCCGTATCTAGTGCGGAAAGCAGTCTTCCACTCATCACCCTTCTTGATACGGATTAAATTATAAGCTCCTTTTAAATCCAGTTTTGAAAATACAGTGGCCCCCGTAAGTCTTTCTAGTAACTCAGGGATTAAAGGGAGTGGATATCGGTTCTTTACTGTGATCTTATTTAGAGCTCTGTAGTCGATAATTGGACGTAAAGTTCCATCTTTGTTTTTTACAAAGAATATCCCAGCCGCTGCTGGAGAGGTTGAATGAGTAATGAAACCCTTTCTCAGATTATCATCCAAATAGGTACGTAAATCTTGGAGCTCATTTTGGTTCATTGGATAAATTTTGCCATGAGGTATTTGTGATCCTGGAATAATGTCAATGGGGCAGTCAAATGCTCTATGTGGAGGCAAATTTTCAGCTTCTTTCAAATCGAATACGTCTGCCAGATCCTGATATACACATGGAATACCCTGCTCCATAGTAGCTATAGAACAGTGAGGATAACAAGTCTTGGTACAATAGGTTGAGTTTAGGTTTACTGTGTTTTGTGTCCAATCTATTTCAGGATTATGAATAACTAACCATGTATAACCTAAGATGACTGAGTGCTGTGCTATAGGTATAATATCAAAAGTTACATATTCAGTGTGTGCCTTGGATGTGGTTATTAAAAGTGGTATGGTGTGATGAGTGATTGGTCCATTCTGAATGAATGTACCATCAATTAACTTCACAAAAACTGGGTTTGTTTTGCACACAGTGGGTATTTTATTCTTTTTTACATAATCAGTGTCAATATAATTTCCAGTCGCCCCAGAATCTATTAGTCCTTCAGTCTGTAGGTTGTCTTGATCCCACTGTAAGGAAAGGGGAATAGTTAGATGTTGTGTCTTAGAGGTGTTATATATTTGTTTGATAGATTCTGTCTTACCCTTTCTTTGTTTTGATAGTAATGGACATTCACTAACAGAGTGCTCCTTATGTGCACAATATAAACAGAGATTTGACAATCTTCGTCTTATCTTTTCTTCTGAGGTAAGTGGACCCCTTGTAGTTCCTATTTCCATAGGTATAGGGTTAGATAAAGTCTTTTCTTGTGATGTAGGTAAGGGATAAGTGCGTCTAGAGAGTGTCTCATAAACTGTTTTTTCTACTTTGCGCTCTCTTAGACGTCTGTCCAGAGTAATGCAGACTTTTATGAGAGCTGATAATGTCTCAGGCATTTCTATTCGTGAGAGCTCATCTTTTAAGCTCTCGGATAATCCCAGCCTGAACTGATTTCTGAGGCTGACCTCATTCCATTTGGAGTCTGAAGCCCACATCTGAAAGTCAGTGATAAACTCTTCCACGGTTCTTTTGCCCTGTTTAAGAGCTCGCAGTTTGGTCTCTGCGTTAATCTGTGTGTTAGTGTCCTCATATAAGATAGACATAGCAGAGAAAAAATCCTGCAATGAATCCATTACAGGATCGTTTGTTTCATACAGCCTATTGGCCCATGTTCTAGGTTCCCCCAGTAAGTAAGATATAGTAGTGCAAACTTTTATTCTCTCACTATGGTAAGTCCTAGGTCTCAAAGTAAATAACAAATTGCATGCATTTTTGAAATCTCTGAAAACTGATCGTTTACCTGAAAAAGGAGTAGGAGGCTGAATTTGAGGTTCAGGAGTAGCCTGCTCCTTAGGAGTTAAACATTCCTTTAGTAAGGCTTTTAAAGCTGTATTCTCTGCTTGCACCTCTGTTAAGCCACTTGCAAGGTAACCCAACTTTTGATGTATGTTAGAGAATTCATTCTGAATCTCTTGTGGTTCCATGGCTTAAAGAGTAAACAAACAGATATTTTAGGCCTGTTAATACTGTAATACTCCTGACCAATATAAAATTGGTTTTGTTGCTCTTGTGTTTTAAGTCTCAGCAAAATGGTTATATTTACTAAGATCATAAACTGTGAGCTAATTAGTAACAAATACAGTAATGAATGAAACTGGAAAAGAAACAACGTGTGTTATTTTAACACAGGTTTCCTATGAGCAGTGTTAGAATAGCAGTCTCAGGTTTCTGCTTAATGACTTGGTTAGAGGTATAATGTTCAGGAGGAATAATCACTTCAACAAGTTGTAACAGGTGTTTCAATAGTATCGCAAACAAACTTCACACACTCTCACTGGAATAAAATATTTACAAGTCCCACACATTCATTCACATCCTTTTGGAAGCATATATGAATAACTGGTTGTTCAGTCACAGGTTAGTACGAATAGTGCTTACGAGTTCTTAGAGGATTTATCGGCATATAATCTTACCACTTCAGTCTCTAAGTAAGCGATCACAGTACCTTTGTCTTGGGAGGAATATACCTGATGTGAGAAATGATCCGGAGGTTTGTTTGTCCCACAGCGTGTGGAGATGTGAGAAGCCGGTGAGAGTGTGACTTACTTCCGGTTGCGGTTAGGATGATCCGATACACAGCTGATGCTGGAATCTCACACAGAGCTAAATATTGCGGCTGCAAAAAGTGCTGAATAGCTGAATGATTCAAAGGTTAAATAAACAGAGACCTGGTCTTAAGAACTATGAATATAAAGCTAAACTCTTAACAGAGCAGGCTTAAACAAAGTACATCAATTAACAGGCAGTTTGAATATGGCAATGTGAGGTTTAAATAGGGTTTGGCTGTTGGTAGGAGGGATCAGTCCTTAAAGGTATATTACAGCTCCACATGCTGCTACGCAGGTTTGTCTTCCAAGTTAGTGAGGTGGATTCACCGGTAGTTTCTGAGGCTGAAATCTCAGATCTGGACAATAAAATTCATCTGTTACGGAAGTGGTATCCTTCATTTGTTTGCTTCAAAGCCTCTTATATTGTCAGGAAGTCTTGGCTGACTGGATGACACCGATCCCTATCATTGTCTTTCCTTTGGAGTTTTGTGAACTTTATTAGTTCTATATTTTTCTTTCCTCTCTGGAAGGGTTCTAGACGTGCTGTGAGATGTTCACAGGATTGTTATAGAGAATCTGGGGATATTTTTCCCTGTCTCACGTCCTTTTTATGATTTCCTGTCGCTATCTTTCTTGAAATGCACGGTGTCTTTAGTAGAAGGGAACTTTCAACTTTTAATCAGAGAACTTAGATCTCTGCGGAGATAATCTAGTTTTCTTTCTGACATAAATAAGAAGCTGGAGGTTTAATTGTTCATTCAGAGTAATGTCTTGTCATATTAGACTTGCTGTACAAGCCGCCGGGCATTGTGGCTGAAATCTAGGGTCAGCTGAGAAGCCTACCTGTGGTTTAGTGGTACAGCCTAGGCTTTATAGTTCTGCAGTTGTAGATTTAATACTTTCTGTTTCCTCCAAATACATGCTTCTAGTGTCTCCTTTTAAGAATGAGACTTTGTTTGGGTCATGCCTTTTCAAGTCCAATCTAAGTCTTTCTCCCAGGGGCAGATTTCTCTTTCTAGAGTATCTGCAATCCAAGTAGGATGAGAGGCATTCCTTGAACTGGATTCAGGGTCTTCATCTCTTAGAGTGACAGTTCCAGTCCCAGTTTGGGAACGGGATATAGGTATTTACCTCATATATTTCAGATTCTGTCCTTCAAAGTGGTATCCTTTCTCCTTTGGTTCTAGTGGGTCTGTTCATAACGAACTTATACCTGAGAGATTTATTGTTTCCTTAATCAGGATCTTCTCTAGTTTTCTTAGTTTGCGCCATCCCTTTAGGTCTTGGGATATTGCAAGTGTGTTTTTCTGGACAATATATAGTTCAGGTATCATCCTGACTTTGAGCTAACTCTCTTTTAAGAGATCTTGTCCAATCTTCTTTTCTGGGGATGGGAAATGAATCTGGAGAAGCGTTCCCTTGTTCTATCCACAAGGGTAATTTATTTGGGACTACCGCCACAATACCCTGAATGCACCCGAATTTGTTTGATCTCGGAAGTTATGCAGGGTCAGGTCTGGTCAATACCTGGATGGGAGACCGCCTGGGAACACCAGGTGCGGTATGCTTGGACCTTTATTTAATTCTTTATCTAGCAGATGTCTTTCAGAGGTCAGAAAATCAAGGATTTATTCTTTTTCCCCACTCTGCAGTCTTCTGTCCGGCCAACAGTAAGTTTTAGTGGCCGGTGGATAACTTAGCCATCTTGCAACCAGGAGGTTGGGAGTTTGGATTTAGCTGCAGTTGATATGTCTTCCCTTTTCTGTGACCCTGTGTATGGAGGGAATTGGTCTGATGGTATTCCATGGACATCATTCCTTTTGCTATTTTCCATGACATGGAGAACTTTCAGATTTGTCTTAAAGGATAGATTTAGGTCAGATGACAAGAGACTTTCTTTCGTAGTATTTTTTCAGGAGTATCTATCTCCGGGCGCGTTCTTCTGGAGATATTACTGGGTGATGTAAACACGGATGCCAACCTGCTGGGCTGGTAAGCTGTCTGGGTCTTTAAGGATTATGGACTCGGAAATGTCTGCTCTCCTCTTTAAACATCTTGGAGTTGAGAGCAATTCGCAATGCTCTGATGACTTGACCTCAGTCATCCCTAGCTTGGTTCCAGTCGGACAATATCACCTCTAGGGTTTATATCAACTATCCCAGAGGCAGAACTTTTTTTTTAATTTTCTGCGATGAGATTTTTTTTAGTGAATTTTTTTCTGCAGTGTCTTTAAGAAGCTGGTGTTGCTGTGTTTGTTGCCCTTACTCGGTGTGCATGAGGACAGGTTCATGTACAGCCTGTGTATACACCATATACACACACACACACATACACCACACACACACCATGTACAAACACACACCATATATATATACACACACACACACACACACCATATATACACACACACCATATACACACACACACCATATACACACACACACACACACACAAACACCCACACTATACACACACATACACCACACACACACCATATACAAACACAAACACCATATATACACACACACACACCATATACATACACACACACACACCATATACACACACACACACACACACACCATATACACACACCATATAAAAAATTGTAACATAAATCATCTGTTTCCTCCAGAGTGGGACATTGTCTATCTTGCCTCTAATACAGCTTTGCTACTTACTACAAACGTTTATGTTCCAAAGACGCTCCTGTGGAGATTTCCTGTTGTGACTATTTGCATACTAGTTATCCAGTCTATATGGTTAACCCAGTCTTTATGGCTACACATTGCTATTTGTACTAGTCTGACCTTTTTTACGATATTGTGCACATCATGGAAACTACATACTGATGTTATTTTAGATTGTGTATATACAATACCTGATGTTATTTTAAACTGTGTATATTCATTAGGGAGACGTCCCTATTTTTATTTAACTCGCTTTATAGATTTATTCATCTTGATGTCTCATTAGTTTTAGAGAGTTTGCTACCAATAAATGATTTTTATTATATGATCCCTCAAGATATTTTTCATATGTATGTATATTTGATTATCACTTATTTACTTTTTAGTTAGGATACTGTACAATCTCCCCTTGTGATTAACCCCTCAGTATTCATATCTTGGATATCTTTTGCTTTCAGCGCCCTTACTATTCCTATACTTACACACTTGTTTTTGAATAGAACGAAGGATCTATTCGTTTGTAAGGAGTTTGATATCTCTGACCTTTGCGCTCTACTAGATCCCCTTCTTTTTTGCATTGTTTATAAATAGCTGTTTGCGCACACAATATAAAAAACAATACTCATTCAAACTTTTGGTTTCCTCATACCCATACAAGCCATTATCCTTTTTTGTTGTTTAATGTTACAATGTCCTCTTGGTCCGCGTCTGTGTATTATTATTCCAGCAGGAATGCGTTAGTGAAACTACCCCTTGTGCAAGCCGCACAGCTTGTCCAGCAGTCTTTGCTGTCCTTCTGCTAGTTGGTAACCAGCTTCAACCACAACCTCGTATGGTAGCCTATTGAGGACATATGCAGACAGTATTTTCTACTGCCTTAATCTGTTAGTCATAATATATAGTTTTTTTAATTTTAAAGGAATATTCATCCTTTTCCTTTTGAAACACAAACATCCTATATTTGTTATTGAAGCATCCCATCTTCGCTCTTATTAATAATCTTGACAAACATCTTTATAAGTATGTATATAATATGAAGTATTTCTCTTGTAAGGTGTATCCAGTCCACGGGTTCATCAATTACTTGTGGGATATTCTCCTTCCCAACAGGAAGTTGCAAGATGACACCCACAGCAGAGCTGTCTATATAGCTCCTCCCCTAACCCCCACCCCCAGTCATTCTCTTGCAACTCTTGACAAGATAGGAAGTATCAAGAGACATGTGGTGACTTAGTGTAGTTTTTACCTTCAATCAAGGGTTTGTTATTTTTAAACTGTACCGGCGTTGTACTGTTTTACTCTCAGGTAGAAATTAGAAGAAGAATTCTGCCTGGAGATTGATTATCTTAGCGGTTTGTAACTAAGGTCCATTGCTGTTCTCACATATAACTGAAGAGTATGGGAAAACTTCAGTTGGGAGAACAGTCTGCAGATTACCTGCTTTGAGGTATGTTCAGTATTTTTATTTCTAGAGAGATGAATAAGTTCTAGAAAATTTTTGACAGAGCCTTGTGTATTTGAGGTAAGCTAGATGCAGTGATTTAACAACGACTGGGATCATGCTTACAAAACAGGGTAATACTCATGTTAATACTCATATTACTTAGTGTTAAAACGTTTACATGTTTCATAAATAGAACGTTTTTTTCTATGAGGGAGATAAGTCTTTATTTGGGGCCTAGTTTCCACATGGCTAGTCAGATACTCCTAGGAGTATTTTCTTAAGGCCCCTCTGACATCCAGTACATGGTGGGAGGGGCCTATTTTCGTGCTCTAGATGCGCAGTTTCCTTCAGACTGAGACATCCAGCTTCTCTAGAGGAGTCCTCTGGCCTCTGAGGACCATTATAAAGGGTTTATTTCTTCCCTAAATCGTATTTGAGGGCAGGTAGGAGCCTCAGCAGAGCTGTGGTAAGGTGCTCAACTGTATTTTACTGGTGGTTGACGTTTTTTAAATCCGGTTTGGGGGCTAAGGGGTTAATCATCCATTTGCAAGTGGGTGCAATGTTGCTTTAGTCCCTTACACATACTGTAAAATTTTGAAGTCTTTACTATATTTTTACACTGTTTTGCGGTTTAAGTGCTAGTTGCGTCTGGCTGATGTTCCAGACGTTCAGGCGTTTTGTCAGGCTTTGGTTAGAATCAGGCCTGTGTTTAAACCTGTTGCTCCGCCATGGAGTTTAAATTAGTTCTTAAAGTTCTTCAAGGGGTTCCGTTTGAACCTTTGCATTCCATAGATATCAAGCTTTTATCTTGGAAAGTTCTGTTCCTAGTAGCTATCTCTTCGGCTCAAAGAGTTTCAGAGTTATCTGCCTTACAGTGTGATTCCCCTTATCTTATCTTCCATGCAGATAAGGTAGTTTTGCGTACCAAACCTGGGTTTCTTCCTAAGGTGGTATCTAATAAGAATATCAATCAGGAAATTGTTGTTCCGTCACTGTGTCCTAATCCTTCTTCAAAGAAGGAACGTCTGTTACACAATCTTGACGTGGTTCGTGCTTTAAAGTTTTATTTGCAAGCTACTTAGGATTTTCGTCAAACATCTGCATTGTTTGTTGTCTATTCTGAAAAGAGGAGAGGCCAAAAGGCTTCGGCAACTTCTCTTTCTTTTTGGCTGAGAAGCATAACCCGTTTAGCTTATGAGACTGCTGGCCAGCAGCCTCCTGAAAGAATTACAGCTCATTCTACTAGAGCGGTAGCTTCCACATGGGCTTTTAAACATGAGGCCTCTGTTGAACAGATTTGTAAGGCGGCGACTTGGTCTTCGCTTCATACTTTTTCTAAATTCTACAAATTTAATACTTTTGCTTCCTCGGAGGCTATTTTTGGGAGAAAGGTCTTACAGGCAGTGGTGCCTTCCGTTTAAGTTCCTGCCTTGTCCCTCCCTTCATCCGTGTCCTAAAGCTTTGGTATTGGTATCCCACAAGTAATGGATGATCCGTGGACTGGATACACCTTACAAGAGAAAACAAAATTTATGCTTACCTGATAAATTTCTTTCTCTTGTGGTGTATCCAGTCCACGGCCCGCCCTGTCACTTTAAGGCAGGTGTTTTTATTTTTAAAACTACAGTCACCACTGCACCCTATAGTTTCTCCTTTTTCTTACTTGTCTTTGGTCGAATGACTGGAGGTGGGGGTTAGGGGAGGAGCTATATAGACAGCTCTGCTGTGGGTGTCCTCTTGCAACTTCCTGTTGGGAAGGAGAATATCCCACAAGTAATGGATGAACCCGTGGACTGGATACACCACAAGAGAAAGAAATTTATCAGGTAAGCATAAATTTAGTTTTTTTTTAAATGTTTTTACTTTTTAACTCCAAATCCAGAGCTGTTGCACGGCCTTGCCTAAATACATAAAACAAAATGTATAGGGATACCCCTTGCCAAGTCACCAGCTGTAGCCTTGCTGCATCTAGGCACATGCACCTTGCCTAACCATCACAGCTATTAATGTATATATCTCTTGTCTGCTATAAAACTATCTATTGCCAGATCATGGAAGAAAGTAACTCCACCTACCTGGCCCGCAATAATTAATATAATGGCGTATATATACTATATATATATATATATATATATATATATATATATATATATAGTGAAAAGGGTTTGTGATGTGAAGTCTATACCTAAGTAGAGGCCACACTGGAGGCGCTAAAGTTGACACTGTAAAGGGAAAAGCTGCTGGAGTGTACCTGGAATATGTGTCTACACGGCCCTTTCTTGTAGTCACACAGTATGATTAATATAAGGAGAAGATATGGTGCACTGCACAGCGCTAATCCACTCTATCACTATAGTAAATAGTAGTAGTGATACTAGAATTCTTTATTCAAGAGTGTACCGAAATAACTGGGTATCCCAGAACTGTATGTGTGTCTTGATGTATATAGCACACAAAAGTATAGTATGGTTACAAAAAATTCCTAAATTGATACAAGTTGGGTATAGGAAAATAGAAATACAAACTACAAGCTAAAAGCAGCTAATTAGTATCCTATAAAACCAATTAATTCCAGAGATAATTTAGCAAATAATGTATCGTAATAGCAGAATAAAATGACAGGTGTGGTCACAGTGATCTAACACAAGCACAGTGATCTAACAAGTTCTGTGCTAAATGTTATACAAACTAATTAACACTCTAAACACGTAAATGGTGGACATAGAAAGCATACGGAACTCATACAAAAAGTTCATAGATTTTGGATAGTATGCTTCTTTATCATAAGCTGAGGCACTTCTTAGCAGAGCATATAAACAGTAGGGTTGACAATCCTCAAATGGGCTCACAGCCTACTTACATCGACTGACCTCAATCCTATGAGGTAAGGAACGGGCGCTGTTACACGTATTCAGCTGTGTCAGTCTCCGGGCGGCCGCTTTAGTTCGTAGGCGGTGGCTTGTCAATCTCTCACAGTATCGGTTTTCTTTTTTCAAATTTCCGTCGGTGTTATGTGGAGAGGAGGAGACAAATCGCACATAGCATAATATTGTTTGTAAATTAAAAAATACTTTTATTGTTAGCCACAGTAAAAAGGTACTCACAAACGTGACCTCAATTAATATGAGGTATCAATAGCGCATGTAGTATATAGAAGCAGATTGTCAGATTCCAGCTATCAGTCCATTATCAGAATATAACAGGACATTAAATAGTTAAAACAAAGCGTTCCAATACTTTCTAATTTGGTATAGAAATAAATCCAGTGGGTAGCGTTATAAACGGAAATCTTCCAGAAATCATTTTACACTATAATCCACTTGTTATCTATGCAGCGCTTACTGGTTCTGTTATAAACAGACATTTTGTAGCTGAATACTCAAAGTTTGGAACAAACTCATCTTGGCTGGAGACATTATTGTATTCATTGTAACAATAGTTAACCCATGAATGAACTTTTTAGAACAAATTGCTGATAACGTTCTATTATATATCTTTTGAACGTATTTTTAGGGTGGTAATCCAGTCTTATTTTTAACATTTTTGGAGTTATGGTCTTATTTTAAAGGGAGACGTCCCTAGTATTTGTTATTTATAAATTTTATTTCAATGTTTGTGATTAAAGAAATTTTTATGCAGTAAAGTTTTATTCTTATATTATTTTTGTTTTTATTTGTTCTCAATTCTAATTTTAAGACTAGGTGTGGTGGTTAACTTAGCTATTTAGTGCCCTCTTAATCCTTTTTCATCTGTAGCGTTATAAAGACACGCTGCATATATAAAATCAAGCAGCCAGATTCAACACTAAAGAAACATATTTTGAAGAGATCCATGTTCTCATTTTTAAGCAAATCACTCCAGATATCATTGTGTAACTGTGGCACTTTTACAATATCATTTGTTAATTTAGATACACATTTTTCACACTCTTTTTGAGCTGTGCAATTTTGGCCTGAATTTGCCTGAAATATTGAATTGGGTGTTGTAGTAATTGAGATTGGTGTGGAGTGAATGTTAGATACAGTATTTGAATTATTACCTCCAGTAGAAGGGCATAGCATAGGTGTTTCTAGAAAAACAGGGATTTTAACTATGTTTACTGCATTTGCATTATATTTATTTACTGTATCTTTTAAAATCAAATTGATTGTTTTATCAGTTTTGTTGGAATTATCAAATGAAATTGCATTCCTGGTCTTCCCCATTTTTTCACAGTTATTCAATGAATATGTTTGGGTGGATGCATCTTTTTTCAAAGTTTGTAGCAAATGAGTATTTTGTACACTTTGTGACTGTGTAAGTATATTTTGGATAACTTTATTTTCACAAATTATATTAACCATTTCATTTTCTGTTTTAATCAATTTTTCCTTACACATTTTAAGTTCTGTTTGTTCAGTAGCACATTTTTCATCACTTTTTTCTTTTAAGCATTTTATTTCATCATTGAGTGATGTTAAGAAACTGACTTTACATTCCAATTTGTCAATTTCTTTTTCTTTCTGGTCAATTTCTTTTTCTTTGAGAATTACATTTTCTTTAGAATTGTGAAGGGCTTCATTTAAAACTTCTATTTTGGCATTCATTGCCAAGCATGCAGCAAACATACTTGCTACTGCTCTGCCCTTTAATTTTTTACTTTCTCTTGTTAAGTGTGTTCAGTCCACGGGTCATCCATTACTTATGGGATATATTCTCCTTCCCAACAGGAAGTTGCAAGAGGATCACCCAAGCAGAGCTGCTATATAGCTCCTCCCCTCACATGTCATATCCAGTCATTCTCTTGCAACCCTCAACAAAGAAGGAGGTCGCGAGAGGAGCTGGAGTTTTTACTTAACTATTCTTCAATCAAAATTTTGTTATTTCAAATGGCACCGGAGTGTGCTGTTTTTCTATCTCAGGCAGTATTTGGAAGAAGAAACTGCCTGCGTTTTTTATCTATGATCTTAGCAGGCGTAACTAAGATCCACTGGCTGTTCTCGACATTCTGAGGAGTGGGGTAACTTCAGAAACTGGGAATAGCATGCGGGGTCCTCCGCAAATGAGGTATGTGCAGTACTTTATTTCTGGGAATGGAATTGACTAAGAAAATACTGCTGTTACCGTATTATGTAAGTACAGCCTTAAATGCAGTAGTAGCAACTGGTATCAGGCTGATAAATGTATGCGCAGTCGAGTTATATTCTAGGGACTAGAATTTGACTGAGAAAATACTGTTAACACTGAAATAATACTTAAGCCTTCTCTGCAGTGGTAGCGACTGGTAGCAGGCTTAGTGATAGCTTTGCATGACATTGAAAAATGTTGTTTTTTAATAAAACGTTTACTGGCATGTTATTCGTTTTTTGTGAGGTACTTTGGTGATAAATCGCTTTGGGCATGATTTTTTCCACATGGCTAACATATTTTTCTGCATGGAAACCGTTATATCAGGGCTCCCACTGTTGTGATTGGAGTGGGAGGGCCCTTGTTTTAGCGCCTTGTTGCGCAGTTAAAATTATTGCACAGTCTTTCTCAGGGCCGCCATCAGGGGGTGACAGGGGTGACAGCATTCAGGGGCCCGGCCAGGATCAGGGGCCCGGGACCCTGCTGACATAGAAAAAAAATGTTTTTTTATTATTTCCCTGGCAGCATGAAGTGCCGATGATGACGTCACCGCCCGCTCACCCACCCACCCTCCCTCCCTCGACTGCTGAGCGTCTGCTGGTCACGTGACACACCACCCACAGACTAATGAAACATTGACTCCAAGTTTGATTTTTATGTTGAGCTGGTTTACCGCCATTTCTGATGTGTGGCGGGAAATCAGCTTAACATAGAAATCAAACTCTGCCCCCAGGAGTCCCAGGACCATGACAGGAGTCGGAGGGCTCTGAGTTTTGATTGGTTTGGTGGGCGGGAGAAGGGGGCGGGACAATAGCGTGCGCCGCTGCGCGGGAAGTTACTGGCCAGGCAGGCAGAGGCACAAGACCACACGTGACAAGCCAGCACGCAGACCAGACGGACCGGTCGGCCTCGGGACGGGCAGCAGGGCTTCAGGGCAGTCGCACTCGCAGTCGGTAAGGGCTCAGAGTCAGGGGCAGCAGGGCTGGGCGGCTGTGGGCCATACTGTCAGACTGTGACTGATACCGACCAGGCAACAATCTGACTCTGTGTCTGAATCTGATACAGACAGTCTGAGACAGACAGTTACATGCAGGCGCAGCTGTGAACTGTGATGAAGGTCGGATCATGTGTGAATGAAAGCCATGGAGTTAGGTTGCTAAGGGAGGCAGGCGGCAGCTGTGAACTGTGATGAAGGAAGGAGAAGGATCATGTGTGAATGCCAATATGCTATGGAGTTAGGTTGCTAGGTTGAAGAGGCAAAGAGGGAGTATGTGTATATGTAATGTGTGAGTCACAGGGCTGCAGGGCAGTTGCAGTCGGTAAGGGCTCAGAGTCAGGGGCAGCAGGGCTGGGCGGCTGAAGAGGCCAAGAGGGAGTAAGCCAAGTGTATATGTAATGTGTGAGTGTATATTATAATGTTGTGTGGTACGTATGATGAGTGTTGAAATATTTTTCTTGGTTGGAACTGACCCAACCAACAGCCTAAGTAAGTTGTGGCGTGGGAGATGTCCCATTATGGTGGGTGATTTGCTCGAGACGAGGCATAATAGTGTAATATTATATGATATCCAATGAATGTTACTAGGCATCAGACAGAGTCTGTGTGTCTGACTATCTGACTGACTGACTGACTCTCAGCAATTAATTTGTACTTATATATCACACTGTAATCCTGTATAGTGTGATATAGTTATTTTTATTGTATATATAATATATATAATATACACAGCCAGGCTGACTGAGGCTGGCTGCTCTGATGCCTAACTGTAACTGGTGGTTAGTAATTAACTGCTGCTTAGTGCCTTGTTCTAAATTGACTTAAAGTGTCATAAAACATGTTGGGATCAGTCATCACAGTGTATATCCAAAAAATTGTTTGCATAATTTTTTTTTAAAATTGCAAGTATTTAAAAATAATTTTCAAAATTAAACAAACTTGCCTACATAGCCATGGTATTATTATTATATTGTGTCTCAGTCATACCAAATTGTTTTAACCGGCGCCGCCCGGTATTATATAATCCTTATTTTACTATTTTCTATTTGGTTTTATTTTCTTTTTTTGTATGTCAAATTGTCAATTGTCAAACAATAATTGAAAGATGGCTGAGATGCTGTGCCAGGGCCACACACATGGCACTGTGACAGTGTCACTGTCTTGCCCCAAGTTGTGGGCCAGGGGGTAAGAGTCCAAGACACAGTGTTCCTGGTACAGAATGTCAGCCATCTTTCAATTATTGCTTGACAGTTGACAAGTTATATATAATAAGTCAAATCTTTGTTTTAAATGCATCATTATGTCACATTGATAGATAGTGAGGACTCGGAGGACTTTATTTGATGAGTCTGTTTGAGGCTGGTTCTTTAGCCCCCATCAGGGATTCCATACTTTGTATTTATTATTTGTAGATCTTCAAATATAGAGTTTCAGCTCAGAAGCAGCACTTGACTTGTTATTTAAAAACAATCAGCATTTTATTTTCGCCAAATTAAAGTCACATTATCTTTATTTGGCTAAAATAAAATGCTGTTTTTAGAAGTGCTTATTATGACCTGAAACTCTACATTAATTAATGTTATGTTATAATTTTATCAGTAAAAACGTATAACTGTTTTACAGTGGTATTTATTTTGTTTGGTGTACTGAACATGTTAGGAGATTTGTGTGGTTGTAGCAAGTTGCAGCCTGGTCTGGCCTTTGTGCTTTTCTGAATGTGCGTCATGTAATTTAAAATCTGTTGTGTTTTTTTTTTGGCCCCATAACAATTATAATTAATATAGAAGTATTCTATCTGAATATAGACGTATTCTATCTGAGATCTGGTGATGACTATGAGATGTGAGATATCTATATGTGTTTTCTAGTTAGATGTTAAAATAATCTAGAAAAATACTTATTGCAGTATTTTTGTATGTTGTTGTTGTTGTACAAAGTAAAGATCTGCTTGAAAAAAGGTTGTGTCACACTATTGGTGTTGATTAAATATATATACATATATATATATATAGGGACATGAAACAGAGCGTATCATTTTATACAACGCTATAATTTATTTATTTAATCTAATTTGTTTGGTTCTTATAGTATCCTTATATAGTATCCTTATAGTATTCTTATAGTATCCTTTGTTGAAAAGGTTACCTTACCTATATATCTTAGAAGCTGCTGATTGGTGGGTTAATCATCCTTTTGCTAATGGGTGCAATCCTCTGTTAATAATACACTTCTTGTTAAGAATTGTTTAATTATATCTGTATTTTTTAAGCGCTGCAGCGTTTTTTATATTGCTTGTAAAACTTATTGAAAGTGATTTCCAAGCTTGTTAGTTTTTCACTGCTAAGTCTGTTTTAAACATGTCTGATTCAGAGGAAACTGTTTGTTCATCATGTTCAAAAGCCAATGTGGAGCCCAATAGAACGATGTGTACCAATTGTATTGATATTGCTTTGAATAAAAGTCAATCTGTACCGATAAAGAAGCTATCACCAGACAACGAGGGGGAAGTTATGCCGCCTAACTCTCCTCACGTGTCAGTACCTGCGTCTCCCGCTCGGGAGATGCGTAGGATTGAGACACCTAGTACATCTAGGCCCTTACAAATCACTTTACATGATATGGCTAATGTTATGAAAGAAGTATTATATAATATGCCCGAATTAAGGGACAAACGCGATAGCTCTGGGTTAAGGACAGAGCGCGCTGATGACACGAGAGCCATGTCTGATACTGCGTCACAATTTGCAGAACATGAGGACGGTGAGCTTCATTCTGTCGGTGACGGTTCTGATCCGGGGAGACCGGATTCAGAAATTTCAAATTTTAAATTTAAGCTTGAGAACCTCCGTGTGTTACTAGGGGAGGTATTAGCGGCTCTGAATGATTGCGACACGGTGGCAATTCCAGAGAAAATGTGTAGGTTGGATAGATACTATGCGGTACCGGTGTGTACTGACGTTTTTCCTATACCAAAACGACTTACAGAAATTATAAGTAAGGAGTGGGATAGACCCGGTGTGCCTTTTTCCCCTCCCCCGATATTTAGAAAAATGTTCCCTATAGACGCCACCACACGAGACTTATGGCAGACGGTCCCTAAGGTGGAGGGAGCAGTTTCTACGTTAGCCAAGCGTACCACTATCCCGGTGGAGGATAGCTGTGCTTTCTCAGATCCAATGGATAAAAAATTAGAGGGTTATCTTAAGAAAATGTTTGTTCAACAGGGTTTTATATTGCAGCCTCTTGCATGCATTGCGCCTGTCACGGCTGCAGCGGCATTCTGGTTTGAGTCTCTGGAAGAGGCGATTCGCACAGAGCCGTTGGATGAGGCCTTGAGCAAAGTTAGAACCCTTAAGCAAGCTAATGCGTTTGTTTCAGATGCCGTAGTACATTTAACCAAACTTACGGCTAAAAATTCCGGATTCGCCATACAGGCGCGCATAGCGCTCTGGCTTAAATCCTGGTCAGCGGATGTAACTTCCAAGTCTAAACTACTTAACATTCCTTTCAAAGGGCAGACCTTATTCGGGCCCGGCTTGAAGGAAATTATTGCTGACATTACAGGAGGTAAGGGCCACGCCCTTCCTCAGGACAGGGCCAAACCAAAGGCCAAACAGTCTAATTTTCGTGCCTTTCGTAACTTCAAGGCAGGAGCAGCATCGACTTCCTCCGCTCCAAAACAGGAAGGAACTACTGCTCGTTACAGACAGGGTTGGAAAGGCAACCAGTCATGGAACAAGGGCAAGCAGGCCAGAAAGCCTACTCCCGCCCCTAAGACAGCATGAAGTCAGGGCCCCCTATCCAGAGACGGATTTAGTGGGGGACAGACTTTCTCTCTTTGCCCAGGCTTGGGCAAGAGATGTGCAGGATCCCTGGACGTTAAAGATTATATCTCAGGGATACCTTCTGGATTTCAAATCCTCTCCTCCACAAGGGAGGTTCCATCTTTCGAGGTTGTCGACAAACCTAGTAAAGAGAGAGGCATTTCTACAATGTGTACAAGACCTCTTAATCATGGGGGTGATCCACTCAGTTCCGCGATCGGAACAGGGACAAGGATTTTACTCAAATCTATTTGTGGTTCCCAAAAAAGAGGGAACCTTCAGACCAATCTTGGACTTAAAGATCTTAAACAAATTCCTAAGGGTACCATCGTTCAAGATGGAAACCATTCGAACCATCCTACCCATGATCCAAGAGGGTCAATATATGACCACGGTGGACTTAAAGGATGCTTACCTTCATATACCGATTCACAAAGATCATTATAGGTACCTGAGGTTTGCCTTTCTAGACAGGCATTACCAGTTTGTGGCTCTTCCCTTCGGGTTAGCCACGGCCCCGAGAATTTTTACGAAGGTTCTGGGCTCACTTCTGGCGGTACTAAGACCACGAGGCATAGCGGTGGCTCCGTACCTAGACGACATTCTGATACAAGCGTCAAGTTTTCAGAATGCAAAGTCTCATACAGAGATAGTTCTAGCATTTCTGAGGTCGCATGGGTGGAAAGCGAACGTGGAAAAGAGTTCTCTGTTACCACTCACAAGGGTTCCTTTTCTAGGGACTCTTATAGATTCTGTAGAGATGAAGATTTACCTGACGGAGTCCAGGTTATCAAAGATTCTCAATGCTTGCCGTGTCCTTCATTCCATTCCAAGCCCATCAGTAGCTCAGTGCATGGAGGTAATCAGCTTAATGGTCGCGGCAATGGACATAGTGCCATTTGCGCGCCTGCATCTCAGACCGCTGCAACTATGCATGCTCAGTCAATGGAACGGGGATTACTCAGATCTGTCCCCTTTGCTAAATCTGGACCAGGAGACCAGAGATTAGCTTCTCTGGTGGTTGTCACCGGTTCATCTGTCCAAATGAATGACCTTTCGCAGGCCAGATTGGACGATTGTAACAACGGATGCCAGCCTTCTAGGCTGGGGAGCAGTCTGGAATTCCCTGAAGGCTCAGGGATCGTGGACTCAGGAGGAGAAACTCCTCCCAATAAACATTCTAGAATTAAGAGCAATATTCAATGCTCTTCTAGCTTGGCCTCAGTTAGCAAAGTTGAGGTTCATCAGATTTCAGTTGGACAATATCACGACTGTGGCTTACATCAATCATCAAGGGGGAACCAGGAGTTCCCTAGCGATGTTGGAAGTCTCGAAGATAATTCGCTGGGCAGAGTCTCACTCTTGCCACCTGTCAGCGATTCACATCCCAGGCGTAGAGAACTGGGAGGCGGATTTCCTAAGTCGCCAGACTTTTCATCCAGGAGAGTGGGAACTTCACCCGGAGGTATTTGCTCAACTGATTCGTCGTTGGGGCAAACCGGATCTGGATCTCATGGCATCTTGCCAGAACGCGAAGCTTCCTTGTTACGGATCCAGGTCCAGGGACCGGGAGCGGTGCTGGTAGATGCATTAGCAGCCCCTTGGGTTTTCAACATAGCTTATGTGTTTCCACCATTTCCGTTGCTACCTCGGCTGATTGCCAGGATCAAACAGGAGAGGGCATCGGTAATTCTGATAGCGCCTGCGTGGCCACGCAGGATCTGGTATGCAGACCTAGTGGACATGTCGTCCTGTCCACCATGGTCTCTTCCTCTGAGGCAGGACCTTCTAATTCAGGGTCCTTTCAACCATCCAAACCTAATTTCTCTGAGGCTGACTGCTTGGAAATTGAACGCTTGATTCTATCAAAGCGTGGGTTTTCGGATTCAGTTATTGATACATTAATACAGGCTCGGAAACCTGTGACAAGAAAAATTTACCATAAGATATGGCGTAAATATTTATATTGGTGCGAATCCAAGAGTTACTCATGGAGTAAGGTTAGGATTCCTAGGATATTAGCTTTTCTACAAGAGGGTTTAGAAAAGGGTTTATCCGCTAGTTCGCTAAAGGGAAAGATTTCAGCTCTGTCTATTCTTTTACACAAACGTCTGGCAGAGCATCCAGACGTCCAGGCCTTTTGTCAGGCTTTGGCTAGAATTAAGCCTGTGTTTAAAGCTGTTGCTCCTCCGTGGAGCTTAAACTTGGTTCTTAAAGTTCTTCAGGGTGTTCCGTTTGAACCCCTTCATTCCATTGATATTAAGCTTTTATCTTGGAAAGTTTTGTTTTTGATGGCTATTTCCTCGGCTCCAAGAGTCTCTGAGTTATCTGCCTTACATTGTGATTCTCCCTATCTGATCTTTCATTCAGATAAGGTAGTTCTGCGTACTAAACCTGGGTTTTTACCTAAGGTTGTTTCTAACAGGAATATCAATCAAGAGATTGTTGTTCCATCATTATGTCCTAATCCTTCTTCAAAGAAGGAACGTCTTTTGCATAATCTAGACGTGGTCCGTGCTCTGAAGTTCTACTTACAGGCAACTAAAGATTTTAGACAAACTTCTTCTCTGTTTGTCGTTTACTCTGGACAGAGGAGAGGTCAAAAGGCTTCGGCTACTTCTCTCTCTTTTTGGCTTCGTAGCATAATACGTTTAGCCTATGAGACTGCTGGACAGCAGCCTCCTGAAAGAATTACAGCTCATTCCACTAGAGCTGTGGCTTCCACCTGGGCCTTTAAGAATGAGGCCTCTGTTGAACAGATTTGCAAGGCTGCAACTTGGTCTTCACTTCATACTTTTTCAAAATTTTACAAATTTGACACTTTCGCTTCTTCGGAGGCTTGTTTTGGGAGAAAGGTTCTACAGGCAGTGGTTCCTTCTGTTTAATGTTCCTGCCTTGTCCCTCCCATCATCCGTGTACTTAGCTTTGGTATTGGTATCCCATAAGTAATGGATGACCCGTGGACTGAACACACTTAACAAGAGAAAACATAATTTATGCTTACCTGATAAATTTATTTCTCTTGTAGTGTGTTCAGTCCACGGCCCGCCCTGTCTTTTTCAGGCAGGTTCTAAATTTTAAAATTATAACTCCAGTCACCACTGCACCTTATAGTTTCTCCTTTCTCGTCTTGTTTCGGTCGAATGACTGGATATGACATGTGAGGGAAGGAGCTATATAGCAGCTCTGCTTGGGTGATCCTCTTGCAACTTCCTGTTGGGAAGGAGAATATATCCCATAAGTAATGGATGACCCGTGGACTGAACACAATACAAGAGAAATAAATTTATCAGGTAAGCATAAATTATGGGTTTTTTTTTAGAGAAAGTCATCTCTTTTTCAAATAAATCCTGGACATATTTCCAAGGATTCTCTTTTTCATGAACATCACAAGCAAAATCTTTACTTTTGTGACTTGTGATGTAAGTAGCTACAAAACTTTCTAATGCAGATACTTTAGCCATCTTGGAAGAAACAAAAAAATAAAAAAACAAAAACAAAATGATAATAAAGTAAAAAAATAATAAAAAAATAAAAATAAAGATTCCCTTAATTATGTACTACTTGTAATGCCATTAATTGCCAAAACAAAACAAAAATCAAAACAAAGGCAAGACAAGTTAATAGAGGGAAACCTTTTCAATATTAATAAAACAAAGCTTCCCTTTGCTTAGCCGGCAACAATATTTATTTATTAATTCAAAAAGAAACGTTTCAAATTTAATCCTTTCTTTTAAAGGATATTCTGGTTTCAAAATGATGCCAGAAATAAGCTTATTTTATGGCATTGAATAATTGTGGTTTTATCACTGCTGAGTGGCTGGATCAGCCTGAACTCGCCAAATAATCTTCTATGGTCAGAACCATAGCTAGAAATTGTTGTAAATGAATACCAACAGTTAAACTATATTTGTTTCAAATGATGAGGATTCTTTGAATATAAGTAAACGTTCCAACAAGGTATTACTACTAGCTCAATAAAGAGAATATACTATAATTCAGTTATTGCTGGTGGCTGCCTCAGCCTGAACACTGCTAATAGCCTCACCATACGTGTAAAACGTATATGCCGGATAAAATATCTTAATGGAGACGTAAATTTCTATTACCTGAAGTGGCCGCCAACTCTTAAAAATAATAGAGAGTACAACTTTTAAAAGTCTAACTCTTAAAAATGCTATGAGAACAAATATTATATTTAGTCTTAAAGGTTATTTAATATGAGGAATTTTAGTTCCTTAATCTGACTTGTAAAGTGCATATATAAATATATATATATATATATATATATTTATGCAATATTTTCTGATTTCATTCCAGAGTGACAAGATAACTACGTCCAAAAAAATCTGTTTATTTACACAGCTTTTTATGGCTCATTGAGGAATTAACAATTAAATTCTAACTAATCCAGATATATATATATATATGGAAAAGACAAGAGTACGTGAAAAGAGATGAAGTAGCGCTGGTTGTATAGAAATATAGTTCACACAATCACTATGTGTGAGAGAATAACGAGGAAAAAGACAGAATACACAGCAAATGAAACAACATAAAATATGTGGAATACTATTCTCTAAATGTCCCAGATGCTTGAACACTTATTTGGTATATATGGATAGTTAGAAAATTCCAGACTTGAGGTGTGAGTGAAATGCAGACTTACAAGAAAGAACCTCAATCGTATGAGGTAAGTGATCAGCACATCAGGGAATCCCTCTCGGTAGATTAGGCTTGGCCCCTTAGGATATTGGAGAAACTTCAAACAGCAAGCTTGCCTTTTTCCCTTCTGCTTTCCTGGGTATGGGTGAAACTTCAGGAGGTTAATACACCTTTTCCCTCGGCCTCTTTCAGTATGGATCCTCTCAGGATGGTGGAGAAGTATCGGCAATATATGTGAAAGAAAGAAAGGCCAAAATAGTGTGATAGCGTTTAAAAACCATACACTTTATTTACATACATTCACTCCTAAAAATGCCTGCTTACATCACAAATCCTCATAAGTATGAGGTATTTATACAGCGATAAACAACAAGTGCAATCCAATTTCTGCACTGTTTGCAATTTAATGTAGGTAAAAAGCCACAGATAGCCCCAAACCGATGCGGCCACAAATAGCCACAAACAAATGTAGCCAGTGGATGAGTAAAAAGTCTTATCAATAAAATAGAGTACACCAGAGTATCTGGTTTGTAAGATCAGTCCGTTCCTATTTGGTGAAGTCTAACGCGTTTCAAAGGTTATAGCAATAACTCCTTCTTCTTCAGAGACTGTTTTGTATGTGGACGGATGATCCTTATATTCCCGTATAATCTCGCGGGATTTTTTGGGGAAAGTTCTAAATACACTTCTGATTGGGCTGAATGCTCACACCTCCACTGACGAATGTGAAGTCCATCCTGATTCGTCTGAAACGGAGGTGTGTGTTTTAGATATACAAAGCGGCGTGAACAGAGACCTCACATCCGCTAAGATGGGCGGTATTAAAATGCACAGTAATAGTTCATCTTTTCGGGTGATATAGAGGGATATGCCTGCACTATTTGACACATACTCATGAATCGCAACCTGTTTGCCATATGAAAACGGGCAAAAAGACCATTTGAACCATAGCGTATAAGAAACAAAAAACGAAAAAATGTTTCACAATTGGCCTACATCTTACCCCAAACGATGCCCTCATATTCATAATCTAATTAAACAATACTATATCGCAATTATACATTTAGTATAACAGGAGCGGGTTGGCAAAAAAAAAACAAAAAAACAGACATCATAATATTATACTTTCGTTTAAAAACTTATAGACCAGGTTCGAACCAACAACCTGTGTGTTCAGGGGCAGTGTACTTAACCACTGGGCTACAGCCGCCCAATATATATACACACACTATAGCTTATAATGACCACATATATGTTAATCTTTAAATTTTACATTCTTTATATACATATAACATACATAATCTTGCCCTCTTTCGTATCTTCAGGGAGGAGCCTTTATACATTTTCGCTTTTTGTCGCATATTTTATTCCCTTTTGAAGGCTGCTTTCTGAACTGGGACACAGATAGGTTGTTTTCCCTTTTTTGGAGCAAATTATTTCCTCATAGAATACTGATTTCTGTTATTATATATATATATTTTTTTTTTTATATATATATATATTGTCTATATACAGATATATTATTACACAGAAATATATTTATATATATATTTTCATTTGTCTATATATCTATTTGAGTTTTAACATGTCAGATTTTGAATATGGGGATTATTTTGAAATTACAAAGAAACAAAAACATCTATCAATTAATGATGACCCTACTGAATCATTAGACAATTATAAATTAACAGATCCCAAAGTATTATTTGAAAAACTAGAGAAATTGTATAAAAAACAGTTAAATCATTGGTATGATTGTAACAATCTAGAAAGATATTTAAAATACAAAATAATCCCCAAAGGGTTACAATTTGAAAAAACAACCATCATAGATAGTTCTGAAATAGAACTTCTCTCAGAATGGGATTCCACTATGGAAGAAATATCTGTCAAATTGATGAATATCCTCATTAAATTCAGAACTAAAAAAGTGGAGGAATGTAGTGATCAGATTAAAGATATAAGAACAAGACTTAATATGTTCAGGGGAGATGTGTATTACAAGGAACTGGATATGGAAAATAAAAGAAAAATAGAGAGATTTGAAAAAGAAGTAGAAAGTAAGAAAAATAAAAAATTCCTACTGGATCTTAATGATAAAAAAGAAATGGAAAGAGTAATTAGATTAGAGGGAGATGAAGAAGAAATTTGGAATGAGATAGGAGAGGGTAGTAGTCAAGCAGAACAATGTAACAATTGGTCTAATTTCAACTCTCCAGATTTTTCAACTAATATAACTTATAGACAATTTCAACAGAAAAATAGAAGTAGAAATAGAATCAAATCTCTAAAGGGGGAACATACCAACACAAGATCTCACTCTATGGCCTAGATTTGGAGTTTGGCGGTAAAAGGGCTGTTAACGCTCCGTGGGCTTTTTTCTGGCCGCACCATAAATTTAACTCTGGTATCGAGAGTTTAATCAAATGCTGCGTTAGGCTCCAAAAAAGGAGCGTAGAGCATTTTTACCGCAAATGCAACTCTCGATACCAGAGTTGCTTACGGACGCGGCCGGCCTCAAAAACGTGCTCGTGCACGATTCTCCCATAGGAAACAATGGGGCTGTTTGAGCTGAAAAAAAACCTAACACCTGCAAAAAAGCAGCGTTCAGCTCCTAACGCAGCCCCATTGTTTCCTATGGGGAAACACTTCCTACGTCTGCACCTAACACTCTAACATGTACCCCGAGTCTAAACACCCCTAACCTTACACTTATTAACCCCTAATCTGCCGCCCCCGCTATCGCTGACCCCTGCATATTTTTTTTAACCTTTAATCTGCCGCTCCGTAAACCGCCGCAACCTACGTTATCCCTATGTACCCCTAATCTGCTGCCCTAACATCGCCGACCCCTATATTATATTTATTAACCCCTAATCTGCCCCCCTCAACGTCGCCGACACCTGCCTACACTTATTAACCCCTAATCTGCCGAGCGGACCTGAGCGCTACTATAATAAAGTTATTAACCCCTAATCCGCCTCACTAACCCTATCATAAATAGTATTAACCCCTAATCTGCCCTCCCTAACATCGCCGACACCTACCTTCAATTATTAACCCCTAATCTGCCGAGCGGACCTCACCGCTACTATAATAAATGTATTAACCCCTAAAGCTAAGTCTAACCCTAATACTAACACCCCCCTAAGTTAAATATAATTTACATCTAACGAAATAAATTAACTCTTATTAAATAACTTATTCCTATTTAAAGCTAAATACTTACCTGTAAAATAAATCCTAATATAGCTACAATATAAATTATAATTATATTATAGCTATTTTAGGATTAATATTTATTTTACAGGCAACTTTGTAATTATTTTAACCAGGTACAATAGCTATTAAATAGTTAAGAACTATTTAATAGTTACCTAGTTAAAATAATAACAAATTTACCTGTAAAATAAATCCTAACCTAAGATATAATTAAACCTAACACTACCCTATCAATAAATTAATTAAATAAACTACCTACAATTACCTACAATTAACCTAACACTACACTATCAATAAATTAATTAAACACAATTGCTACAAATAAATACAATTAAATAAACTAGCTAAAGTACAAAAAATAAAAAAGAACTAAGTTACAAAAAATAATAAAATATTTACAAACATAAGAAAAATATTACAACAATTTTAAACTAATTACACCTACTCTAAGCCCCCTAATAAAATAACAAAGCCCCCCAAAATAAAAAATTCCCTACCCTATTCTAAATTAAAAAAGTTACAAGCTCTTTTACCTTACCAGCCCTGAACAGGGCCCTTTGCGGGGCATGCCCCAAGGATTTCAGCTCTTTTGCCTGTAAAAAAAAACATACAATACCCCCCCCAACATTACAACCCACCACCCACATACCCCTAATCTAACCCAAACCCCCCTTAAATAAACCTAACACTAAGCCCCTGAAGATCTTCCTACCTTGTCTTCACCATACCAGGTTCACCGATCCGTCCTGGCTCCAACATCTTCATCCAACCCAAGCGGGGGTTGGCGATCCATCATCCGGTGCTGAAGAGGTCCAGAAGAGGCTCCAAAGTCTTCCTCCTATCCGGCAAGAAGAGGACATCCGGACCGGCAAACATCTTCTCCAAGCGGCATCTTCAATCTTCTTCCATCCGGTGCGGAGCGGGTCCATCTTGAAGCAGGCGACGCGGATCCATCCTCTTCTTCCGTTGTCTCCCGACGAATGACGGTTCCTTTAAGGGACGTCATCCAAGATGGCGTCCCTCGAATTCCGATTGGCTGATAGGATTCTATCAGCCAATCGGAATTAAGGTAGGAATTTTCTGATTGGCTGATGGAATCAGCCAATCAGAATCAAGTTCAATCCGATTGGCTGATCCAATCAGCCAATCAGATTGAGCTCGCATTCTATTGGCTGATCGGAAAAGCCAATAGAATGCGAGCTCAATCTGATTGGCTGATTGGATCAGCCAATCGGATTGAACTTGATTCTGATTCTCTGATTCCATCAGCCAATCAGAAAATTCCTACCTTAATTCCGATTGGCTGATAGAATCCTATCAGCCAATCGGAATTCGAGGGACGCCATCTTGGATGACGTCCCTTAAAGGAACCGTCATTCGTCGGGAGACAACGGAAGAAGAGGATGGATCCGCGTCGCCTGCTTCAAGATGGACCCGCTCCGCACCGGATGGAAGAAGATTGAAGATGCCGCTTGGAGAAGATGTTTGCCGGTCCGGATGTCCTCTTCTTGCCGGATAGGAGGAAGACTTTGGAGCCTCTTCTGGACCTCTTCAGCACCGGATGATGGATCGCCAACCCCCGCTTGGGTTGGATGAAGATGTTGGAGCCAGGACGGATCGGTGAACCTGGTATGGTGAAGACAAGGTAGGAAGATCTTCAGGGGCTTAGTGTTAGGTTTATTTAAGGGGGGTTTGGGTTAGATTAGGGGTATGTGGGTGGTGGGTTGTAATGTTGGGGGGGGTATTGTATGTTTTTTTTTACAGGCAAAAGAGCTGAAATCCTTGGGGCATGCCCCGCAAAGGGCCCTGTTCAGGGCTGGTAAGGTAAAAGAGCTTGTAACTTTTTTAATTTAGAATAGGGTAGGGAATTTTTTATTTTGGGGGTCTTTGTTATTTTATTAGGGGGCTTAGAGTAGGTGTAATTAGTTTAAAATTGTTGTAATATTTTTCTTATGTTTGTAAATATTTTATTATTTTTTGTAACTTAGTTCTTTTTTATTTTTTGTACTTTAGCTAGTTTATTTAATTGTATTTATTTGTAGGAATTGTGTTTAATTAATTTATTGATAGTGTAGTGTTAGGTTAATTGTAGGTAATTGTAGGTAGTTTATTTAATTAATTTATTGATAGGGTAGTATTAGGTTTAATTATATTTTAGGTTAGGATTTATTTTACAGGTAAATTTGTTATTATTTTAACTAGGTAACTATTAAATAGTTCTTAACTATTTAATAGCTATTGTACCTGGTTAAAATAATTACAAAGTTGCCTGTAAAATAAATATTAATCCTAAAATAGCTATAATATAATTATAATTTATATTGTAGCTATATTAGGATTTATTTTACAGGTAAGTATTTAGCTTTAAATAGGAATAAGTTATTTAATAAGAGTTAATTTATTTCGTTAGATGTAAATTATATTTAACTTAGGGGGGTGTTAGTGTTAGGGTTAGACTTAGCTTTAGGGGTTAATCAATTTATTAGAATAGCGGTGAGCTCCGGTCGTCAGATTAGGGGTTAATGTTTGAAGTTAGGTGTCGGCGATGTTAGGGAGGGCAGATTAGGGGTTAATACTATTTATGATAGGGTTAGTGAGGCGGGTTAGGGGTTAATAACTTTATTATAGTAGCGCTCAGGTCCGCTCGGCAGATTAGGGGTTAATAAGTGTAGGCAGGTGTCGGCGACGTTGAGGGTGGCAGATTAGGGGTTAATAAATATAATATAGGGGTCGGCGGTGTTAGGGGTAGCAGATTAGGGGTACATAGGGATAACGTAGGTGGCGGCGCTTTGCGGTCGGAAGATTAGGGGTTAATTATTTTAAGTAGCTGGCGGCGACGTTGTGGGGGGCAGGTTAGGGGTTAATAAATGTAATACAGGGGTCGGCGGGGTTAGGGGCAGCAGATTAGGGGTACATAAGTATAACGTAGGTGGCGGTCGGCAGATTAGGGGTTAAAAATTTAAATCGAGTGGCGGCGATGTGGGGGGAGCTCGGTTTAGGGGTACATAGGTAGTTTATGGGTGTTAGTGTACTTTAGAGCACAGTAGTTAAGAGCTTTATGAACCGGCGTTAGCCAGAAAGCTCTTAACTCCTGCTATTTTCAGGCGGCTGGAATTTTGTCGTTAGAGCTCTAACGCTCACTTCAGAAACGACTCTAAATACCGGCGTTAGGAAGATCCCATTGAAAAGATAGGATACGCAAATGGCGTAGGGGGATCTGCGGTATGGAAAAGTCGCGGCTGAAAAGTGAGCGTTAGACCCTTTAATCACTGACTCCAAATACCAGCGGGCGGCCAAAACCAGCGTTAGGAGCCTCTAACGCTGGTTTTGACGGCTACCGCCGAACTCCAAATCTAGGCCTCAATCACTACAAAACGAAACTCATAGGGAACAAGATCCTAATTACATCAATGTATCTAGAATACCACAAGATAAAAGAAACACATATGAATATAGAAATCATCATACAAATAGCCAGTCATTTAATAGGAACACGTATGAATATAGACATTTCAATGGGAGAGTAACAAACAGACCGAGAGAGAATTTACCTTCCAATAGCTGGCGACATAATTATAAAGATTCAAGAGATAGAAATTATGACAATTACTACAGATCTGGGAATAACACACAGTCCCAACACAATAGAAATCCACAATCCTACTACAATCGAAATGGAATGAGACCAAATTGGGTGAACCGCAATATAGGAAATAACCCTAAAACTCAGACCCATAGGAATAGTGGGACCCCAGTACAAATAAGATCACAATACTGGTGAGAACAATATAAATTTTCTAGTGCCACCTCAGAGGAAAAGCCAAATAGGGAACATCAACACTATTCAGAACCAACAATTGGCCCAACTTCCAGATTGGAACCAGAGAGAAACCAGAAAAACAAAAAGAGGCAGAGAGGATGCAGAGGAGGAAAGGGAAAAGGGAAGGCAACGAATAAGATCATTAGACCGCAATATTTAAACAAAGATATAAATGAAAATAGTGAATTAAATACAAAAATCTTTAATCTTTCCAAAAGAAATTTGTCAAGTGAAGAAATCAGTGTTTTAGATAAAGGTCTATCATTTGCCCCCACTAAAGGACCAAATCCTTTCGAACTGTTCATTGATTTGAACAAATACATTAGAAAGTTAACGTTAAAACGTCACTTTGAAAAACAAAAAAAAGATGTTTATAATAACATTAATGATCTCAACACACAATTAATGTCTGATACAGACCTAGAGGCCTTAATTATCCTCCAAGAATTAAATATGGAAGGTGAAATTAATGATAATGAAAAGGCAACATTATCATATGCAAAACATACCACATTTAAACCTCCCTCTACCTATTTCCCTGTCCAATCAAAAGGAAACTATATACCAGTATTCTATAACTTAGTCAAAGAGGACTTGGATACATTTTGTAATACATATAAAATTAAGAAAGACAATTTAAACGTGAGAGAAAAATCAATCTTAAAAAATGTACAAGAAGATGCATCAATTATCTTCAGGGAAGCAGACAAGGGAGGGGGCCTTGTTATACAGGAAAAAACAGACTATATAAAGGAAGCATTATGTCTATTAGAGGACCAGGTCACTTATACAAGAATTAAGGGGGACCCGACAAAAATCTTCCAAAATGAATATCAAGAATTAATAAGTATGGCCAAAAATAACAATTGTATAAATGAGAATGAATTTTATTTTTTTAAAAATGAGAATCCAACTACAGCCATCTTTTATCACTTACCAAAAGTGCACAAAGATAAGGAAAACCCACCTGGGCGTCCCATAGTATCAGGGATCAATTGTTTAACATCAAAATTGTCGGAATTTGTGGATACTTTTCTACAACCAGTAGTCCCACTTCTCAGGTCATATCTAAAAGACTCAACGGATTCTATAAACAAAATAACAAAAATAAATTGGGAACCAAATTACCTATGGGCTACTTTAGACGTAAGTGCTTTATATACAAGCATCCCTCATCTTAAAGGATGGATGAGGATCAGGCGTAACTGCTCCAAAATGGAGGATTACGAAAAAGAATCAAACTGTCTAAAGAATAAGTTCTTAAAAAAGGGTTATAATCACAATATTTTAAAAAATGCAGATAATAAAACTAGAAAAATCCCTAGAAAGAACCTGTTGAAAGAGTCAGTTCAAAAAAAGAAAAAAAGTAATTACTCCACATGTAGCTTAGTTACAACCTATAACGAGGGGGCCCAGGAAATAAATACAATTTTAAACAAACACTGGCACATTTTGAAAAAGGATGCTCTCTTGAAAGATATAACAAAAGAAAACCCTAAAATAATATACAAGAAAAACAAAAATGTGAAATCAGTTTTGGCACCAAGTTTGTTAAAAAAACAGCAAACTGACCCATTCAAATTGGCTGGGGAAACAAACATTGTTTTTTTTTAAGTGTAACCGAAAAAATTGCGAGTCATGTATCCATCATATGAATGGACACAAACCAACAAAAAAATTTAAATCCACAAATAATGGAAAAGAGTTCGATATCAAGTCTCTATGTAATTGTAAAACTGATTTTGTTGTATACATGCTACAATGTAGCTGTAATTTACAATATATTGGTAGAACGACCAGACCATATAAGAAAAGATTATCTGAACATCAGACAAATATTACTACAGGAGAAACTTCCCATAATCTATCTCTCCACTATAAAAATGTTCATACCCAAGACCCATCATGTTTGAAAGGTACCATCATTGAACATGTCAAAACCCACACACGCGGGGGTAATAGAACCATTGCCCTATGTAAGAAAGAAACTTTGTGGATTCATACCATGAACACACTAATACCAAACGGTCTGAACAAGGATATAGATCTTGCTGCCTTTTTAGAAATATAAGACTGGTTAGTTATCCTCAGGTAGCATATATATATATATATATATATATATATATATATATATATATATATATATATATATATATATATATATATACTTTCATACATTACATTGGAAGGTACATTACAGTATCAGTAATATTAGTTTCCATGACTAGATCAGGTAATGTAGAAATACTAAGTTCCTGCTAATTACTAAATAGAACCAAGGGCACATTCAAATGGCATATAAGAAAAATATAATAATAATATAATATACAAATATTCAAAATATATAAAATTAAATAAATATATTTTATTCCCTGACTACAATATCATCCCAGTTGGATAAGTTTTAGAAAAGTTTTTAATTAGATTATATGTATTTTTTTAGCTATAATACCTCTAAGGAACATTCCAGTTTAAAACACATTCTTACACATAAGTATTTGAATTACTTTTTAAAGGAACCATTTTTATGATATAGTATAATATCTGTATCAAAGATGATTTGAATATATACCCATTGATCCTCCAACAACAGATAACAAAAATGTATATGCACCATTTTCTGTTCACTTACATATTGGCCCCCTCCTCCCTGAAGATAAGAAAGAGGGCAAGATTATGTATGTTATATGTATATAAAGAATGTAAAATTTAAAGATGAACATATATGTGGTCATTATAAGCTGTAGTGTGTGTATATATATTGGGCGGCTGTAGCCCAGTGGTTAAGTTCACTGCCCCTGAACACACAGGTTGTTGGTTCGAACCTGGTCTATAAGTTTTTAAACGAAAGTATAATAATATTATGATGTCTGGTTTTTTTTTGGGTTTTTTTGCCAACCCGCTCCTGTTATACTAAATGTATAATTGCGATATAGTATTGTTTAATTAGATTATGAATATGAGGGCATCGTTTGGGGTAAGATGTAGGCCAATTGTGAAACATTTTTTCGTTTTTTGTTTCTTATACGCTATGTATGGTTCAAATGGTCTTTTTGCCCGTTTTCATATGGCAAACAGGTTGCGATTCATGAGTATGTGTCAAATAGTGCAGGCATATCCCTCTATATCACCCGAAAAGATGAACTATTACTGTGCATTTTAATACCGCCCATCTTAGCGGATGTGAGGTCTCTGTTCACGCCGCTTTGTATATCTAAAACACACACCTCCGTTTCAGACGAATCAGGATGGACTTCACATTCGTCAGTGGAGGTGTGAGCATTCAGCCCAATCAGAAGTGTATTTAGAACTTTCCCCAAAAAATCCCGCGAGATTATACGGGAATATAAGGATCATCCGTCCACATACAAAACAGTCTCTGAAGAAGGAGTTATTGCTATAACCTTTGAAACGCGTTAGACTTCACCAAATAGGAACGGACTGATCTTACAAACCAGATACTCTGGTGTACTCTATTTTATTGATAAGACTTTTTACTCATCCACTGGCTACATTTGTTTGTGGCTATTTGTGGCCGCATCGGTTTGGGGCTATCGGTGGCTTTTTACCTACATTAAATTGCAAACAGTGCAGAAATTGGATTGCACTTGTTGTTTATCGCTGTATAAATACCTCATACTTGTGAGGATTTGTGATGTAAGCAGGCATTTTTAGGAGTGAATGTATGTAAATAAAGTGTATGGTTTTTAAACGCTATCACACTATTTTGGCCTTTCTTTCTTTCACATATATTGCTGATACTTCTCCACCATCCTGAGAGGATCCATACTGAAAGAGGCCGAGGGAAAAGGTGTATTAACCTCCTGAAGTTTCACCCATACCCAGGAAAGCAGAAGGGAAAAAGGCAAGCTTGCTGTTTGAAGTTTCTCCAATATCCTAAGAGGCCAAGCCTAATCTACCGAGAGGGATTCCCTGATGTGCTGATCACTTACCTCATACGATTGAGGTTCTTTCTTGTAAGTCTGCATTTCACTCACACCTCAAGTCTGGAATTTTCTAACTATCCATATATACCAAATAAGTGTTCAAGCATCTGGGACATTTAGAGAATAGTATTCCACATATTTTATGTTGTTTCATTTGCTGTGTATTCTGTCTTTTTCCTCGTTATTCTCTCACACATAGTGATTGTGTCAACTATATTTCTATACAACCAGCGCTACTTCATCTCTTTTCACGTACTCTTGTCTTTTCCATTATTTTGAGGAGGGGAAGTACTGCGCTAGCTGGGGAATTCTTTTTTTCATCTGGTGCAGTTTTCTCTCTCCTCTCAAAGGGATAGCTGCTATATGGTTGGTTCTTTGCTCCAAGGGGATCACCACCTTCTAGTATGATATAGGTATACTTTATTGTGTTCTCATATCTCTTTCCAACCCCCTCAGCCTAGCGCCTTTATACATTTTCGCTTTTTGTCGCATATATATATATATATATATATATATATTGTATGTTTTCTTGACCATGCAAAACATAAACTATATGAAATCTGGCTTATTATTTAGCTAAAAAGGGGTTTACAATGTACAAATTGTAGCTATGGGATTAGATATTTTTATATTATATTAATAGGCAGAATTGACTAGGTTCTAGCCTAAAATATTGCATAAATACACATATAGATGAAACAATGATAAATAACCCAATGTATGTAATAAGACTCTTAAAATTACTGCTGGTTTCAAAATACACAATTATTTATAAGATCAGCTAAAAAACATAAAATGGCACAATATTCAATGCATAGGCCTAAAGACAATAACAATTAACATTTACTTACAAGACAAATATACACTTATACAAATATACATGATACAGGTACCTTATTCAGATGTTGTAATAGGGTTGTTTGGGACAGTACGGATGTTTCTGCTAGCTTCCTGTCCTCATCCTCCCCTCTCTCTCCTCTCCTTCTGACTCCTCACTAACTCTACTGACTAAATCTTGTTCTATATATTAAAACCATGTCCCCATCTGTTAGTATTACTTTAATGCAATTGGTTCAATTTTTCCCTCCCTAACCATATTTGGGAAACTGAACACCATTGGTCCTAGCTGTTTACATGTAAATACGGGCTATTGTAGGGGGTGGATAGCTATAAATCATGATAACCTGTTATCTACCACATCCACACCCCAACAGCCAAAGACTCCTATTTACATGTAAACATTTGGTGACTCTATTGAATGGGAGAAAGCCTGGGGAAATAACTCCCTTATTTACCATCTCCTGATTTTATTTGAGGTAGACAGAATATGGTAAACAAAAGGCTTTATGGTTTTGTAACTGAAACAGGGCATTAAATAGACAGCTTATATATTTCTCATGGATAATTAATATGACTAGAATATTATACCAGTACATAAATATGCTCATACATAAAAACAATATATACATAGAAATATAACTATAACATAAGCAATTTCCCAAACTGTAACAAAAGTAATACCCCTCTTTTTATATATAAGAAAATTTAGGCACTATCCAAGATAGTAACATTGATTTCTAGTAATATCCCTTTTTTATATTTAATTAAAATTAAATCATAGTCTATCCTCAGCTAGGCAATTTTAGAAGCATGTTTTAAGGCTATCACAACTGCCATTCATTATTAAACACCCACAGCTATTTAGCGCCATCTGTATACTTCTAGATTTCAATTACCTTAATAACTACCTAGGAAGGAGGTAGTAACTTCAGATAGGCAGGTGGGCAGAGTTTCGAGCGCTGCACTTCATATATATATTTTTTTTAAAAGTAACCCTTCAATCCCCACCCCTAATTACCAAATCCTTGTTATTGGGTACCCCTTCTATTACGCTAATAAGTAATACTTCTTATTAATGTTTGTCTGTGAGAAATATGTGTGTTTCTATTAATACTTGATTTTTGTGGACATGTGCTAAAAGTGAATGTAAAGTTAGGTAATAGCTGAAGCTCCGGTAGCCAGTTTCAGAATTTGATTGACAGATGAATCATCTGCAATCTATTAATTGTTGTTTCCCCCCGCAGTTACGTTTGTGCAAAGGGGCTGAACAACGATTAGTTTATTGCAGATGATTAATCTGTACATCAAACTCTGAAAATGGCGACCGGAGCTTCAGCTATCAGCCGTGCAGTGTTTATAGGGAAATATCTCTGAAGATAAGTATCTACTAACGATTTCATGAATGAAACTCTCATTCATTTTTTCAATACTATCATTTCACTTTTGCTTATATAGATAACTTTACATTCATTTAAATATATACCTTTGCATATATATACCTTTACTCTTAAAAAAATAAAAAAAAGTTTGAAATAAATAAATGAAAAAATGGGCTTCATGCCCCTTTAAATAACCAATGAAAGAACAATTTTCATGATATACTAATAAACACATTCATATATATATATATATATATATATATATATATATATATATATATATATATATATATATATATATATATATATTTATACTGTTGTCATGCCTGGAAAGAGCAAAACATTTTGCTATATCCGGACCTTTGTTATGTCTACTTAAAAAATATCATGTCCAGGTGCCAGTTCACACATGATTTTAACCATGCCATGTAACAAATGTTCATGTTTTGCACTTTTATTTATTGTATAATAGCTTTTATCCCATTTTCCATATACCCTCTTTCAATAAACTTTTCTTTTAATATCTCTTATTGCTTCAAATAATCTTCCTCGTTATTGGATTTTTTCTCATTTCTTAGCAGCTGACTCTTTGGTATTTTAGTCTTCCAGCGACCCAAATGGCAGCTGGTTGCATGGAAAAAACTATTTGTTGTTGGCTCATCTCATATGTAAATTTCAAATTCCTAACATTCATGCTTATTTAGTTAAAAAACAATAACAATGATTTTTTTTATTACCTTTTAATATAATTCAAATATCATAAATATATCTTAAAAGTGACTAGGTTTGCCCCTTGTTCTAATATTGAAAAAGGAAGTTCTCTTCCCAAAATCGCATCAACAAATTCACATAACTTGGCCCAAAAGTAGTCACCATTGCTTTTTTCTTGAATTTGATTATAGATTTTTTCTTTAAAACAAAAATAATTATGTGTTAGAATGAAATTAATAGCCTCTATAAAAAACTATCTTTGACCAACTTAAATTAACATCTCCATTAAATTTTTTTTTCCACTTTATTAATATCATCTTTATGTCTAATGGAAGTCTAAAGAGAAGCAACATCACACGTTATCAATCATGTCTACTTCTCATTGTAAATTGTTTTATTATTTTAATACATCTTTCAAGTCTTTTAAATAAGAGTGACCACATATTTATGTAAGTATTTATCAATATACTGCTATAAATTTGCTGTGAGGGAATCTATTATCAGTCTACCTGGGTGGTCACGTCAGTTATAGACTTATGAATTTTTGGTAGAAAATAAAATAATAGGATCTTAGGAAATTCCAGCAACAAATATTCAGATTCCATATCATCCATCCAATATCCCTTATCATGTATGAGGTTCTCGTAAATTCTTAATTAATGTTCTCTATCCAAGATAACAATTCCTCTTCACTTATCCGCTGCTCTAAAAATTACTTCTTGGTTAGTTTCTAAATCCCTAATTTGTTTTTTATTATGTTAAATTATATCTCACTTTTAAAGGGCTAAATAGCGCTAAATCTAATGAGGAGTCACCCTTTCCTTAACATAGATCATCGGCTTGGGTATTAAACCCATATGTTATGGAGGACTGTGGACCATCATCATTTCCTTCCAAAAGCCAGGAAGAGTCAACAACTTCATTCCTTACTCTTGGGAAATACAACACCTGGCCACCAGGAGGAGGCAAAGACACCCCAGCCAAAGGCTTAAATATCCCTCCCACTTCCCCTATCCCTCAGTCATTTTTTGCCTTTCGTCACTATAGGAGGTGGCAGAGAAGTGTCAGAAGATTTTGGATAGTCCTGTAATGGGGTATGTTCCCTTCAAGAAAGGACTGGAGTTTTAAGTAATCATGTCAACCTCTCAGTGAGAGTATTGATGAAAGTTAGAGTCTGGAGATGCAAGGAAAGTTTTTCTGCGAACCCATCCAGACTGTCGCCTAACAGCTCCTGAGCAATCAGTGTTGACTAGTTTCACTGCTTGCTATTACATACTCAAGTCCATGTCAGAGCGTCGCTGCAAGACTGTCACACTTGAGAGGCTGTGCCTGTTCCTCAGCATGGATCCTGAAGGGTAAGACGGTTTTATATATACACTATTGCTATACAGGGTCACAGTGTGGCTCCTTTATGCCTCGATAGGATCAAGGGCTTCATGGAGATTATTTGAACAGCTAGGGGTTATTTATAACTGCTTTAATGTGAGAGTTTTTGTACTCATAGACCGTGTGATTTTGGCTTGGAACAAACAGGTTTCACTTTCATTTTTTGAGTGTTCCGCAGCTCATAATAGCTTAGCACCTTTTTCATAGCAAAAGAAGTCCTATCCTACGCACCACGTGACCGGGTGCGATCTTTTCATTTTCCTATGATCCTGCTGCGGACATCACTCCTAAGGAGAGCGTTTTCACAGTTAGCTGTCTGGGTATAGTAGGTGGTTAGCCATTGGGATTATAAAGGGGCTATTTTTTTAATAAAAGCATTTTTTGTTTGTCCTTCTGTGGATATATACTTAGCTATGGAGGATTCGAATACTACATTAGAAGGTTCCGCTCCTTCTGTAATGATTAATAATTTTTATTTATATTGTGAGGAGGCCGTAGTTTGCCGTCTGCTCAATTTTGTTCCATTTGCCTAAGCACCGTTCTAAAGTCTAAGAAGGGAGACAAGTCTGCTAATACTCATAGCGCTATTAGCCCCTCTGAGCCGTCTACCTCTCAGGAATTTATGTCCCGACAGATTACTGCCCTTTCTACTCTACCCTCTCCATATGCAGTTCCCCATGGCTCAACTAATCCTCCATCTGGAGGGGGCTTTTTTCCTGTGGACTTTACCGCACAGTTACAGTCGGTGGTGTCTGGGGCCCTGAGTGCCTTACCTCCCTCTAGCAAACGTAAGAGAAAGGTTAAACATAGTTCTCATGACCTAGAGTCATCTAAATATTTATCAGCTTTAGCTATTATATCCCAGCTATCCAAGGATGAGTTAACCTCTGTAGCTTTACAGGGTGAACTTTCTGAGTCTGAGACTTCAGTTTCTAAACCTCCTTCAGCTGAGGAGCACTCCTTTAGATTTAAAATTGAGCATCTGCATTTTTTATTAAAGGAGGTTCCGTCTACGCTAGAGGTTCCAGAGGCTAAACTACCTAAGATCCCTAAATTAGACAGGGTTTATGAAGACAGGAAGGTCCCTATGACTTTTCCTGTGCCAGTTAAAATGGCGAACATTATTAATAACGAATGGGAAAGAATAGGAACTTTTTTTTTCCATCGTCTACTTTTAAAAAATTATTTCCGGTCCCTGACTCTCAATTGGATTTGTGGGGCTCCATCTTTAAGGTGGATGGTGCTATTTCTATACTGGGTAAGCGTACTTCTATCCTCCCTGGAGGATAGTTCTTCTTTTAGAGAGCCTATAGATTAGAAAATGGAAACTTTTCTGAGGAAGATGTTTCAACATACAGGATTTTTATTTCAACCAGCGGTAGCTGTAGCTGCAGTTGCTGGAGCAGCTACCTACTGGTGCAACACTCTCTGTCTGCGCTCATTTAGGTGAAAACTCCCCTCGAGGATATTCAGGAGAGAATTAAAGCTCTGAATATTGCTAACTCCTTCATCTGTGACGCAAATATACAGATTATTCGCCTTAATGCTAAGACTTCTGGCTTTGAATAAACCAGAGAGCCCGCTGGGCTCTGTGGTTCAAGTCTTGGTCTACGGATATGACTTCTAAATCCAGACTTCTTTCTCTTCCTTTCAAGGGGAAGATTTTATTTGGTCCAGGGCTGGACTCCATTATTTCTATGGTTACCAGAGGGAAGGGTGCCTTCCTACCGCATGATAAGAAGAATAGGCCTTAAGGAATGGCAATCGTCTAATTTTTGTTCAAACTTCGTACAAATCACAATGACAGCAATCCTCATCCAAGTCCGAGCAGCTCTAGAGTACTTGGAAGCCGGCTCAGTCCTGGAATAAGTCCAAACAGACTAAGAAGCCCGCAGAGAACAAATCGTCATGAAGGAGCAGCCCCGATCCGGGATCGGATCAAGTAGGGGGCAGACTCTCTCTTTTTTCAGACACTTGGTTCCAGGATGTACAGGACCCTTAGGTCCTGGAGGTTATATCTCAGGGATACCGGACAGGATTCAAATCTCATCCGCCCAGGGGCAGATTCCTTCTCCTCAGACTGTCACCAAGACCAGAGAAGAGGACTGCCTTTTTAGGTTGCTTACGGGATCTCTCCTCTCTAGGAGTAATTGTCCCAGTACCTACAGCAGAAAGAGGTTTGGGGTTCTATTCAAACCTTTTCGTGGTTCCTAAAAAGGAGGGAACTTTTTGTCCAATTCTGGACTTAAAGTGCCTAAACAAGTTCCTGAGTGTTCCCTCTTTCAAGATGTAGACAATACGGTCAATCCTTCCTCTGGTTCAGGAAGGTAAGTTTATGACCACCATAGACCTGAAGGATGCATACCTTCACGTTCCGATACATAGGGAGCATTTCCAGCTCCTAAGGTTTGCCTTTCTGGACCAGCACTTCCAGTTGAAAGCTCTTCCGTTTGGCCTAGCTGCTGCACCAAGGATATTTTCGAAGGTTCTGGGGGCTCTTCTAGCCGTTGTCAGAACAGGAGGTATTGCAGTAGCGCCTTACGTGGACAATATCTTGGTACAGGCACCATCTTTTTGTCTAGCGGAAGAACACTCAGAGTCTCAGTCTTCTTCAATCACATGGATGGAAAATAAACTTGGAAAAGAGTTCTCTTACCCCAAGTACCAGGGTGAATTTCCTAGGGACAATAATAGGCTCCATATCCATTAGAATACTTTCGTCCCAGGAGGTTGGCAGAGAAGTGTCAGAAGTTTTGATAGTCTCTTATGGAGAGTAGTACTCTTCGGAAATGGGACTGGAGTTTTAAGTAGTCCTGTCAGCCTCTCGGTGAGAGTCAGGATGAAAGTTAGAGTCTGGAGATGCAGGGAGAGTCTTTCTGCAAAACCATTCCGACTGATGTTAACAGATCCACCAGCAATCGGCGTTGACGAGTTTCGCTGCCTGCTTTCTTCTTTCAAGTTCATGTCAGAAGCGATGCTACTATCTGTCACACTTGAAGGGCCATGTTCCTGTTCCACGGCGTAGATTCCGGTAAGATCTTTTTATTTTACTTTCATCATACTAAGTTTATCCGAGAGGGGCTACAACCTTTTGGGGATAACTTTAACACAGGGTCTCAGTGAGGTGCCTTTGTATCTTGGAATCAAGGGTTAATATCTCCTGAGGGGGGTTATTGAACAGGGGGGTCTTTAATAATATTTGTTATTTTATTATGTCTGCTAATGTGTAGTGGCACTTATGTGTATGGCAAGTGACGCAGCCTTTACAGTCTGGCGCACTTTTCCATGGACCACACTGTACACCTTGTGACAGGGCGTGGTTACATTTTTGCTCTCCATTTCCACATTCCTGACTGTGTGGCGACGGAAAAATTTCTGGTTCACTGGTGTCTGGGTCCTAGGAGGTGGTGAGTGCCCCAGCCATTGTGGGTTTAAGATGCCATTGATATTTGTCTTATTGGTCCATTGTTTTCAGTATCCCAGTTATGGAGAATTCTTATTTTTTGGAAACAGATGTCTGATTCAGATTCTACTACTTGCGAAGAATATGAATTGGCCCGGGTAATACATGTGCATCAGTTATGTTCCGAATGCCGTTTTAGAGTGCTCCATTCCTCGTGATCGGGGATTCAGCGGTCCACTGAGTCATCCGCCTCTGGGGATTCTGTTTCTCGAGAAGCGCGTTCCCTACAACCATCCCTTACTATGCATGCAGGTGACCCAAATGCTGCTTATCCTTCTCTGGAAGGTGGCTTGTTTCCTCCGGAGGTTACGGCACGGTCCCGCATGGCCATATCCTTGGCGCTGGCTCATTTACAGCTCCCAGGAGTGTGTTTACGATATTGTCCATGTTCTGTTAACCAGGGCTCGTCAGGCCTGGGATCGCTTGGTCCAGTTCAGCCTTCTGGAGGAGTGACTACCCCTGAGGCTTCAGGGGGGCAACCTTCGGGGCCAGGGTCCTTATTTGCCCTGGCGGGGGTAAGTTTTTCTTTTCGTTATAGACTGGCGCGCCTTCGTGTTCTACTGAGGCACGTTTTGGCGCTGCTAGAGGATCCCACTCTTAATGGGTTGGTGGATTCTCAGTCTTCCTCTTCGAATGGCATGCACTATTAGACATAAGGGGATGAAGTGATCTTCTTATCGTCTTCTTTTGAGTATCCTTTTCCAGTTCTGAGGTTGGGAGTATCGAATCCCTGTTGGGCTGGTCCTGCAGGGGTGTCCGTTCTTCCTGGGCGATAACCTGCGGGTTGCACTATCTTTAATGTTAATCTGGTTAGGATGGATTTTATTTGATTTTAAAGCTCATGTTTGTTATTATATTTCATTTGGAAATTTCTTCTCTGGAATGGATATTCGCGATTTTGTGGTCGCTCTGTTTTTTTCTATGTAGGTTTTTTTAAGAGTGAGGACATGTTTTCGTCCTCTGTCTGTTTGTTTATCTCTCCCTTCTAGGGGGTGACTTGTGTGGCCTTTGACAGTCCTGGGTGCCCTTTGCTTCAGGCTGATCCTGACTGGGTACAGATCCTTCTGTCTTGAGGTCTATATCAGACACGTGGCACCTGTTGTGCCTGGCTTGTTCGGCTGGGGCACTGAGTGGTTCTCACCACTAATGGGTTGTTTTCCTTGTTTTTCATTTCAAGTTACAGCTAGCATCTAAGAGGACACAATGGTCCTTGGTTTGCTTAGAGGCATGGGGGATTGTATTCAGTCCTCATTGGCCTTTTTGATTTTAGTCAGCCGGGGCATGTTGAGATCCACTGCAACATTCCAGTTGGTTCCCGATCTCTGTGGGGACTAGTGTACCCTTCTCCCCGTAGGGGGTTGGAGGTTCGGTGGATTATATGTCCTTCATTCCTGATAGACTTGCCTTCCGAGGCTTCCTTGGGTTTGTCCTTTTAGGATTTATTTCCTGTTTATATTTCTCTTCCTTTGGGTCGAGGCTGTCTGGACTTTGTCCTGCCTTTCTTGACGGCTTTTGGCCGTTTAAGTTAGGAAGTTGAGGGCCTTGCGGCTCTTGCCACTTCCGGGAGTTAGTCGTTTCCACATTGGGGACAATAGACTGTGTTGTCTCCTTCTTTCCACTGATAGCTTTCCGCTTTGGTTCTTTCGCCAGGACTTGGGATGCTTTGCATTCTTCTCTCTTGGGTGTGGCCTACGGAAAAATAATCTAAGAGGATTATGGAGACTAGTCTGTTTCTGAACTATATTTTTGAGTGACTTTGTTCTCATAAATATTCCCTTAGTCTTTGACTTTGGGAGTGTTGTCCATTGTGCCTGGAGCTCTAGAGTGGCTGCGTGACTTGTCATTGCCTTGCTCCATTTTGGTAGGAAGTTGGTCTCCTACTAGGGGTGTTCTCTTCCCTTTTGGGCTTGGAATTTTATGAGTGAGTCCTGTACCCGGTTTCCGGGTTAGCCCAGATCACATTCCCTGTGATGTCTGCTCTGCTTCAGATGGGGTTTCTTGTGCTCCCCTGGGGGTATAGTTTATTTAAGAATGGCCTCGGGAACCGGTTCCAGGTTCTTGTTCTGATCCTTCTTTGGATGTCTGGAAACTTACGTTCCGGTGGACTGTTCAGGACAGGGTTCTTGTCTCGTATTCTTCTTGGAAGGTCTGGATATTTTATGATCCTGTTGGAATGGTTCATGACGACCCAGTGTATTCAGTGGTGGACTGTTTGCCCTTAAGGGCAGAATGTGTTTCCCTTTTTGGTGAGGGAGTTTTTCTCTGTTGCAATCAACAGTTGTGTCTGGATGATTCGTCATTCGGTCTTGGACTTTGATTCAGGCTACGGCCTCCTCATGTCATTGTGGGCATGGGTGCTGTTTTTGTCCGTTCCCTCCCCTTTGGGGGGGGGGGGTTGGACTACCTCAGTACCGGCTGGTTCTCAGAGGTGATTTTTTTTCCCTATCTCTGGAGGGTTGTTTTCCTGCCCTGCGTGCAGGAGGTTGGAGCAAGTAACTTTTATTGCTTTTATGCATGGGGGCAGCTTACTGCGGCTCTGTGGCTTGTTCTGTTCCGACTGTTGGAGATTTAAGTCTTCCTGTGGTCAATGACAGGGGTATTGTGCCAGGACTTCCTAAGGGGGTCCATTTGCGCTCTTTCTATACCAAGTCCTAGGGGGTTCTCCGTGGGAGTGCCCTTAATTTTCCATTTCCCAGGAGGCTTGGGGTTTGGGATCTCCTTGTTCCCCTTGTCTATCAGACATGCCTATAGCTGGGCTGGTCTGGTGCTCAGAGATCTGTTTGCTCTGCTAATTTAGTACTCGGGCTATGTGAGTTTTTGGTGAGTCTTCCTTAGAGGGCTCTGTTTATCTTCCATGTTCATATCTTGTGGGAAGGTTTGGCTGCATCTTGGGATGCAGATGTTCGCCTGTATGAGCTTGGAGCACGAGGCTTAGGGTTTTGGAATATTTAGATATTCTGAGCTGCTTTTCAGCGTTTTTTGGAGACCTTTGTCTTCAGGTGTCTCTAGGGTGTGGATACACTCTACTTAGGGAAGATTATCTTCTCTGTTCAGACTCCAGGATTATTGAACCCTTGGATGCTGTGCAGACTGGGGTTTGGGTCTGCCTCCGTCTGCTGGATGGTTTGGTTCTTGTTAGCTTGGCCCTGGTTTTCTGGGTTTTAGCTTTGTGTCCTTGGGGCTCGTTTGTGCCCCACTTTGTGATTCATTGGTGTCCTTTATGGATGTCTTATCCGAGTCCTTTTCTCCTTTTTGGCAGAATCTGTGTTGTAGCCCTTTCTCTAGTAAGGGGTGTGTTGTTGTGGGACCAAATAGAAAAGTATATATATATAGGGGGCGCCCTTGGATAACATCCAAACAGATAATATATGTCACACAGATTAGGTTATGATATATTTATAGGCAAACATGACAACCCATCAAATGTGAAACCATATAAAAATGTTATAATATAGTGTATTAAAACGCCATTATACCACAGTCCTAAGTAATGGTGATAGGTGTTAGTATACTCCTCAGGAACAGTATGTAGTTGTAGGTCCAGGCAGCTATCTGTAGAGGATCAGGTCACGATCCAGGTTCAGAAATCTGTAAATGACATAGGAAGACAGATGCGCCACATGGCCTAGTATTGTCTAACTATATGGAAATTCTTATGTGATATATTGCACTCACATTTGGTGAAGCACTTGTACAGTGCAGATGGAACAGGCTGGGATCAAACAGTCACCCAGCTGACTGGCCTCTAGTATAGGATCAGCAATCTCTAGATGAGGTGAAAGCAAAACAATGCCAATATGGCCTAGTATTGTATGGCTCGGTGAATAGTAGTAATAAAAGTGATATTTCACTCACGTGTGGTATAGCACCCCTCTTGGTGCAAATGTAGCAGGCTGGGATTATAACAGTCACCCAGCAGACTGGCCTTCGGTATATCAGGAGCTCCAAGGACTCAGATGGAAAATCCCCAAATTATTGTACATCAAAGGTTGTCAATATAAAAATAAAAGAATGTCAGCAAGTGGTAAGTAAAAACTTACTTTAATAAAAGTATAAAAACATGCAACGCATTTCTCAACCTCGAAATGTTGTTTCATCAGGCATAAAAACGTTTAACAAACACTTGCTATATAAACTATACTAAATAGATTTATGACATTTAAAAATACCACATTTAGGTACAAAATTACCCAGAAAAGTTTTCTTATTCAAATTAGTGACATTATTTGTGTTGCTTAAATATATTTTGTCCCTCACTATTTTACTGGGTACCAATTTATTTTTGATAGTAGGGGTTCTCCTAAAGACTACTCTAGATTTGCTGGATATCTGATTTTTCAGAAAGGGATCATCACATATGATGGACCAATGTATGGTAATAATTCTCTTTATTTCACGGTGATGGCTACTGAAGCCAGTTATAAACAAAGGGGTATTAGATACCTACACGTAAAGTATGTATGATGCCTATAAATTTATTTTGTATTTGCACAGCCGCATGGGTGGTATCTTTCTGGTTGAGGAGTGTCATCTACTTAGCTTATGAGACAGCGGGACGACAACCTCCTGAGAGGATAACGGCTCATTCCACTAGAGCAGTGGCTTCCTCCTGGGCTTTTAAGAACAAAGCCTCTATGGATCAAATTTGTAAAAGCCGGCTACCTGGTTTACAAGTTTGATGTGTTTGCTTCGGCTGAAGCAGCTTTTGGGAGAAAAGTTTTGCAAGCTGTGGTGCCCTCAGAATAGGGTCTGCCTCTTTTTTGTTCCCTCCCGTTATTCATTCAGTGTTCTCTGGAGTTTGGGTGTAGTTTTCCCAACAGTAAGGAATGAAGTCATGGACTCTCCCTGCCTTATGGAAGGAAAACATAATTTATGCTAACCAGATAAATTCCTTTCCTTCCTGGCAGGGAGAGTCCACGACCGGCCCGTATTTATTTTTGTTGGGCGGCTCCCTTTTTATATTATTTCACCTTTATACCCTCATGTTTCTCCTACTTTTCCTTGTTCGCTCGGCAGAATGACTGGGGGATAGAGGAAGTTTAAGGAATGAAGTTGTGTACTCTCCCTGCCAGGAAGGAACGGAATTTATCTGGTAAGCATTAATTATGTTTTTATGAAAGAAAACAAAATGTATACTTGCCTAATAAATTCTTTTCTTTTGGAGCGATGATGGTCCACAGGCCCCGCCCGTTTACATTTTTGGGCGACAGTTCTAATGACAAGTCTACAGACCCTTATCTTTCATAACTATATGTTTCCTATTCTCTACTCGGCTATATGTTAACCTCTATTGCACTCAAACGATCGCGTTTACTTTCAACTTGTAATAAGAGCGAAAAACCTGATGTGCACCATCATCTCCAAAAAAAACCTTACCGCTCGCGCGTAACTGTTGGCGCATCACTCGTAATCTGGTCCTTTGAGTTTAATGTTGCTTTAACCTTTTCCCCCTTACTATTAAAATATAATGATACTCCCCTCTTATCAGTAATGTATATTATACTATTTTATGAGATTGTGATGGGAGACTATCGCCTAGATCATGAGTTTGGAGTTAGCCTTAAAAAGCAGCGTTGAGCGGCCCCAACGCTGCTTTTTAACGCCCGCTGGTATTACGAGTCTGACAGGTACAGGTGTACCGCTCACTTTTCTTCCGTGACTCGAGGCTACCACAAATCCCCCGACGGTATTACGAGTCTTGGAAGAAGTGAGCGGTAGACCCTCTCCTGACCAGACTCCTACCGCATTTAAAAGTCAGTAGTTAAGAGTTTTATGGGCTAACGCCGGAACATAAAGCTCTTAACTAAAGTGCTAAAAAGTACACTAACACCCATAAACTACCTATTAACCCCTAAACCGAGGCCCCCCACATTGCAAACACTAAATTAAAAATATCTAACCCCTAATCTGCCGACCGGACATCGCTGCCACCTACATTATACCTATGAACCCCTAATCTGCTGCCCCTAACATCGCCGACACCTACATTATATTTATTAACCCCTAATCTGCCGCCCCCAACATTGCCGCCACCTACCTACAATTATTAACCCCTAATCTGCCAACCGGACATCGCCGCCACTTTAATAAATGTATTAACCCCTAAACCACCGCACTCCCGCCTCGCAAACACTAGTTACATTTTATTAACCACTAATCTGCCCACCCCAACGTCGCCGACACCTACCTACATTAATTAACCCCTAATCATCCGACCCCAACGTCGCCGCTACTATAATAAATTTATTAACCCCTAAACCTAAGTCTAACCCTAACCATAAACCCCCCTAATTTAAATATAATTTAAATTATACGAAATTAATTTAACATAATTAAATAAATTAATCCTATTTAAAACTAAATACTTACCGATAAAATAAACCATAAGATACCTACAATATAACTAATAGTTACATAGTAGCTAGTTTAGGATTTATATTTATTTTTCAGGCAACTTTGTATTTATTTTAACTAGGTAGAATAGTTATTAAATAGTTATTAACTATTTAATAACTACCTAGCTAAAATAAGTACAAAATTATCATTAAACTAATTACCTAAACTACCTACAATTAATTACAATTAAATTAAATAAACTAAATTACGGAAAACCCCCCACTAAATTACAGAAAATAAAAAAGAATTACAAGAATTTTAAACTAATTACACCTAATCTAATCCCCCTAATAAAATAAAAAAGCCCCCCAAAATAATAAAATTTCCCTACCCTATACTAAATTAAAAATATCCCTTAAAAGGGCCTTTTGCGGGGCATTGCCCCAAATTAATAAGCTCTTTTACCTGTAAAATAAAAATACAATACCCCCCCAACATTACAACCCACCACCCACACACCCCTACTCTAAAACCCACCCAATCCCCCCTTAAAAAAACCTAACACTAACCCCATGAAGATCACCCTACCTTGAGCTGTCTTCACCCAGCCGGGCACAAGTGGTCCTCCAGAGGGTCCGAAGTCTTCATCCAATCGGGGCAGAATAGGACGGCAGAAGGCTTCATCCAGCCTGCATCTTCTATCTTCATCCTTCCGGAGCGGAGCGGGTCCATCTTCAAGCCAGCCGACGTGGAGCATCCTCTTCAAACGAAGTCCTAACGAAGAATGAAGGTTCCTTTAAATGACGTCATCCAAGATGGCGTCCCTTGAATTCCGATTGGCTGATAGAATCCTATCTGCCACTCGGAATTAAGGTAGGGAAAATCCTATTGGCTGATGTAATCAGCCAATCGTATTGAAGTTCAATCCGATTGGCTGATCCAATCAGCCAATAGGATTGACCTTGCATTCTATTGGCTTTTCCAATCAGCCAAAAGAATGCAAGGTCAATCCTATTGGCTTATAGCATCAGCCAATAGGATTTTTCCTACCTTAATTCCGATTGGCTGATAGGATGCTATAAGCCAATCGGAATTCAAGGGACGCCATCTTGGATGACATCATTTAAAGGAACCTTCATTCTTCGTTAGGACTTCGTTTGAAGAGGATGCTCCGCGTCGGCTGGAATGAAGATGGACCCGCTCCGCTCCGGAAGGATGAAGATAGAAGATGCAGCCTGGATGAAGCCTTCTGCCGTCTGGAGGACCTCTTCTGCCCCGATCGGATGAAGACTTCGGACCCTCTGGAGGACAACTTGTGCCCGACTGGGTGAAGACGGCTCAAGGTAGGGTGATCTTCAGGGGGTTAGTGTTAGGTTTTTTTAAGAGGGGATTGGGTGGGTTTTAGAGTAGGGGTGTGTGGGTGGTGGGTTGTAATGTTGGGGGGGTATTGTATTTTTATTTTACAGGTAAAAGAGCTGATTACTTTGGGGCAATGCCCCGCAAAAGGCCCTTTTAAGGGCTATTTGTAATTTAGTATAGGGTAGGGAAATTTTATTGTTTTGGGGGGCTTTTTTATTTTATTAGGGTGATTAGGTGTAATTAGTTTAAAATTCTTGTAATTCTTTTTTTATTTTCTGTAATTTAGTGGGGGGTTTTTCCCGTAATTTAGTTTATTTAATTGTAATTAATTGTTGGTAGTTTAGGTAATTAGTTTAATGATAGTGTCGTGTTAGGTGTAATTGTAACTTAGGTTAGGGTTTATTTTACAGGTAATTTTGTACTTATTTTAGCTAGGTAGTTATTAAATAGTTAATAACTATTTAATAACTATTCTACCTAGTTAAAATAAATACAAAGTTGCCTGTAAAATAAATATAAATCCTAAGTTAGCTACAATGTAACTATTAGTTAATTAAATTAAATTATATTTAAGCTAGGGTGGGTTAGGGTTAGGGTTAGACTTAGGTTTAGGGGTTAATAACTTTATTATAGTGGCGGCAACGTTGTCAATGGCAGATTAGGGGTTAATAAATATAATGTAGGTGTCGGCGATGTTGGGGGCGGCAGATTAGTTGTTAATAGTATAATGCAGGTGGCGACGATGTTGGGGGCGGCAGATTAGGGATTAATAAGTGTAATATTAGGGGTGTTTAGACTCGGGTTCATGTTAGGGTGTTAGGTGTAGACATAACTTTTATTTCCCCATAGGAAACAATGGGGGCTGCGTTAGGAGCTGAACGCTGCTTTTTTGCAGGTGTTAGATTTTTTTTAACCCAGCTCAGCCCCATTGTTTCCTATGGGGAAATCGTGCACAAGCACGTTTTGACAGCTTACCGCTACTGTAAGCAACGCTGGTATCGAGGTGAGATGTGGAGCTAAATTTAGCTCAACGCTCACTTTTCCGAGGCTAACGCCGGCTTAAAGAACACTCGTAATACCAGCGTTGGCTTAAGGGAGCGGTAAGAAAAAAAAGAGTGTTAGCCCGGTAAGCCTTACCGAAAAAAACTTGTGATCTAGCCGTATGTATCTCTGATGCTAGGCTAGTTCACTTTGTACTATAATGTTGCTGCCTTGACAAAATTGGATTGTTCTAAAAATGTAGGAAGTTAAAGAAATGATGGTTTTAATACAGTTGAAACCCCAGTGTGTAAGACAAAATAAGCCTTTTCATTTTAGAATGTACTGTTACCACTTAGATCACATTAAAGTATTGTTCCTTTCCTATTTTTATTCTGTATGAAGAAGTACTACACCTGGGGGAGCAGAAAAGTTAGAAGCAAAATGTTGTTTGTCTGGATTCGCAGTTAGTTGATATTTATTTTTTACAGACAAGTCTCAGGGAATTTACCCAGCAGATGATGGAAATATTGCTGTATAAAAGTGAAAGATTTTCTTCCTAAATGGAAAGAGTACACAGCTGCATTCATTACTTCTGGGAAATAAGAACCTGGCCACCAGGAGGAGGCAAAGACACCCCAACCAAAGGCTTAAATACTCCTCCCACTTCCCTCATTCCCCAGTCATTCTTTGCCTTTTGTCCCAGGAGGTTGGCAGAGAAGTGTCAGAAGTTTTTGTCTCTTATGGAGAGTAGTACTCTTCTACATGGGACGGGAGCTTTAAGTAATCCTATCAGTCTCTCAGTGAGGTCCTGGATGAAAGTTAGAGTCCGGAGATGCAGGGAGAGTCTTTCTGCAAAACCATCCCGACTCATATTAACAGCTCCACTAGCAATCGGCGCCTGCTTTCTTTTCTCAAGTCTATGGCGGAGGCGCTGTTACTATTCATCACACTTGATCTGCTTATGTGTAGTGTTAACTGGGCTCTTGGCTAGAACATAAAGGCCTTTGGTAGTGACGCAACCTTATGGTTGGGTCGTTCTGGTCTTCCATTTCCCCATTTCTGACCGTGTGGCGACTGAAAAATTAGTCTGCTAGTGTCTGGTTCTAGTAGGTGGTGAGTGCCCCAGCCATTGTGGGTGTCAGGTGCCGTTTAAGTTTTTTTTCTTTAATCCATATTATTTAATTCTCTATCTAGTTATGGAGGATTCTGATGCTGAGTCTATTCAAATTTCAGATTCAGATTCTTCGACTTGTGAAGAATGCGAATTGGCCCCGTTGACACAAGTCACTCAGTTATGTTTGATATGCCGTATTAGAGCGCCCTGTTCTTCAGGACATTACTACATGTTCTGGTACTTGAGTTGTACTGTCACTTTGGTAACCTACGTGTAAATGATGTCACGGTTATATTAAAAAAATAAAGGAAAAGTAAAGTCACAAACTTGCATGGTTTAGATAGGATAGAGCATGCAGTTTTAAACAACTTTTCATTTAAGCAAAATTATACACTAACGCTGTGTAGCAATGTGCATAGTATAATTTAAAGGATATAGTCCAATCTTTCAATCTATGTGAATATCCAAATGACCTCAAAAGATAAGGACTCCTTGAAAAAGCCAAAGGAACTATTGGTAAAACGTACATCGGACATACTTTTAACCAGATTATATCAGAAACGGGGACATTGCACTACCTAATGTTAGTTCCAAGATCAGGTGTGAATGCTGAGTTGTGTCTGATTTCTTTCCTTACCGTAGAACTGCAGATTGTTTATTCTTGTCTTGTATATCCTCTATGCCAAGTCGGTTTGTTTTTTTAATGTTTTAAATCTTCAACTTGCAAGTCTCGGCTGCAGTTCATTCTCGATGAGATTTGATGAAATGCACACCTCAGTGATTAAAGGGACACTGAATCCAAATTTTTTTCTTTCGTGATTCACATAGAGCATGCAATTTTAAGCAACTTTCTAATTTACTCCTATTATCAAATTCTCTTAATTCTATTGGTATCTTTATTTGAAAAGCAAGAATGTAAGTTTAGATGCCGGCCCATTTTTGGTGAACAACTTGGGTTGTTCTTGCTGATTGGTGGATAAATTTACCCACCAATAAACAAGTGCTGTCCATGGCTCCTTAGCTTAGATGCCTTCTTTTTCAAATAAAGATATCAAGAGAATGAAAGAAAAATGATAATAGGAGTAAATTAGACAGTTGCTTTAAATTGCAAGCTCTTTCTGAATCATGAAAAATGTGGGTTCAGTGTCCCTTTAACTAAGTTCCTGTCTGCTGCACCCGTTATATATACTAAACAGAACTTCACTATTGCAATTTTTCTCCCTTTCCTTTTGAGGTCACTTGGATCTTAGATTGAAACATTGGATTATAGCCTTTAAATGATAAAATACACATTGTTACACGGTTAGTGTATCATTTTGCTTTTGTAACTTTTTATTATTTTCATGCGCACTCATTTTACTTCTATTTTTAAATTAGCTTTGTCCTTTGTTGAAGAGTAAACCTTGGTAGTTCGGCAGCAGCAATGCACTACTGGGAGCTTGCATCCCTATGCTTTTTTGTAATTGGCTCTCCAAATGGTTTCCCAGTAGGGCATTGCTGCCGCTGAGCTTACTTTTCAATTAAAGGGACAGTCTAGTCCAAAACAAACTTTCATTATTCAGATAGAGAATGTAATTTTAAAGAATTTTCCAATTTACTTCTATCACCAATTTTGCTTTGTTCTTTTGGTATTTTTAGTTGAAAGCTAAATCTAGGAGGTTCATATGCTAATTTCTAAGCCCTTGATGGCCGCCTCTTAGCTCAGGGCATTTTTACAGTTTTTCACCACTAGAGGGTGTTAGTTCATGTGTTTCATATAGATAACACTGTGCTCACGCACGTGGAGTTCCTAAGAGCCCGCACTGATTGGTTAAAATGCAAGTCTGTCAAAAGAACTGAAATAAGGGGCAGTTTGCAGAGGCTTAGATACAAGATAATCACAGAGGTAAAAAGTGTATTAATATAAATGTGTTGGTTATGCAAAACTGGGGAATGGGTAATAAAGGGATTATTTATCTTTTAAAACAATAAATATTCTGGTGTAGACTGTCCCTTTTAAGGATACCAAGAGAATGAAGCAAATTTAATAACGGAAGTAAAATTGAAAGTTGTTTTAAATTGTATGTTCTTTTTAAAACATGAACATTTACTTTTGGCTACTGTCCCTTTAACCCCTTAATGACCATGACATACCCTGTACATCGCTGGTCGTAACTTTTTTTTTCTTTTTGGCCCATAATAATCCAGCAGCAAGACCACGCTATTATGATCTCCCTCCCTTTTGCATGCCGGCTAAAATAGTCTCGCTTTCAAAAATGTAAGCCCCATTAAAAGACCAGCGATGTACAGGGTACGTCGCTGGTCGTTCAGAGGTTAATAAAACAACATACTTTTTTGATAGATTGTTTTTTGCAACTTTATTCAGCTTTAATGTACAAAAGATTTGCCATGAAATATTTGCAGATTTTCCATTTATATTAATGAACACCTTATGATATAGATATATTGAAGGTCCTGTACCCAATTTATATGATTCATATTCCTCAAATGATATAGTATGCTGAAGCTCTGTTCCTGGATTTTATGTTTGTATTCATTATTTATAGTCTAACCCCTCTGTGACCCGTTCTTTGTATGTATTGCTTTGCATGTAGATGGCAGCACAGAAGCTAAAGCCTGTTGGCCGCATTAAGTTCTACATATCCAGCCGCACAGACTCCGGTGTCCATGCAATCTGCAACTCTGCGCATGTGGACATTGAGAGGGCAGCAGGGAAGACCCCATTTTCTGAGACCGTTCTGGAGCAAGCGTTGAATCATCACCTGATACCTGAACCCATCCGGTGAGCAGAATATTAAACAGAATATGTTGGGGCTTTATACATGAATGGTTATAAATAACACTTTGGCCTCTATGAGTTCTTCCAGGAAAGTAAATGTAAATGAATTAAAGGGATAGAAAGGTAAAATATGAAGTGCATTTCATTTTAAACAGAATCATTTTTGTAATATACTTCTACTGGCATAAAAAGCTTCTAGTAAAACTTATTACTGGTGGCATACACACATATGCTGTGAGGGCCCGTGCACCAGTAATCGGATACCACACTTTTACAGAGAGTCAGCAGTGGCTTATATGACACAAATTAAGTCTTCACTGGCACAATAAACACCACTGCCAGCTCTGTGAGCAGGAATAATGTTGCAGTGGGGCAGTGTAATATTTTCTAATATTATATCATTTTCAGCTATCCAAAGCACAAATTAATTACATAATTAAGAACACATGCCATGTCTGACATGCTGTGTTATTTTGCATGGCACATAACAGTGGCTGCCAAACGTAGTGTTGCTGACCTCCCCTGTACTGACAAGGAACTGTAATCTGAGTGCTGCTGTACTCAGGCAGTGTAAGCAAGTTGCTGTAGACCTAGGGTTTCAATCGGAGTACTAATGTGGGGGTGACAGAGAGATTGCAAGGACCTGGGGTCCAATCTGATGTCCAATATAGGGTGCAGGACCCTTGCATACCTTGCCTGAGTGCAGCAGCGCTGTAAGAGGAAGATAGCTGACTCCTTAAGTGAAATTGCTACTGTCACATGTCCTCTGTGCTGTGAGACTGATATTGGCATAGGGCTAGCAGATGGGGACTAAATGTCAGGTGTTTATTCAGAGTGCTGATATTGTGGCCACCCTTGCCTGCAAGAAGCAGCACTGCAAGCAGAGCTCAGTCTCCTTGCTGGTTATGTGACATTGGAGGGAGCTTCAGGGCTCAGGAGTCCAATTTAAAGGGACAATCTACACCAGAATGTTTATTGTTTAAAAAGATAAATAATCCCTTTATTACCCATTCCCCAGTTTTGCATAACCAACACAGTTATATTAATACACTTTTTCTTGTAAGATGTATCGAGTCCACAGATTCATCCTTACTTGTGGGATATTCTCCTTCCCTACAGGAAGTGGCAAAGAGAGCACCCACAGCAGAGCTGTCTATATAGCTCCTCCCTTAGCTCCATCCCCCAGTCATTCTCTTTGCCTATTCTAAGTACTAGGAAGGGCAGAGCGAGTGTGGTGACAAAAATGTTAGTTTTTTATTTCTCAAGCAAAAGTTTGTTATTTTAAATGGTACCGGTGTGTACTATTTACTCTCTGGCAGAAAAGGGATGAAGATTTCTGCAAAGAGGATGATGATCTTAGCACTTTGTATCTAAGATCCACTGCTGTTCTTACAAGGGCTGAAGAGTACAGGAAAACTTCAGTTGGGGGAACGGTTTGCATGCTAAGCTGCATATGAGGTATGTTCAGTCTATATTTTTCTAGACAGACTGTGTTAATTCTAGAAAAGGCTGGCAATATTCCCATGAGGGAAGGGTAAGCTGTATTCAGACACTTGGATAGGAATTTCAGCTTGCATGAAGGGCTCATTAGTTACTGGTGACACTGTTAGGAAAAAATGTTTTTGTTTATTCAGTAAATGATGCAAATATAACGTTTTTTTGAAGGGACTAAAGGGGTCATTGTGGCTTGTTTTTGGTTTTTTTAACCCACATGGTTAATTAAGAGACACTCTGGTGTTTTTCTGATAGGCCTCAAAACATCGAGTGAGGTGGGAGGGACCTATTTTCGCGCCTCAGTTGCACAGTTTCTTTTCTTCAGAGACATCTAACTGCTTCTCCAGAGGTTCCTGCTGTGTTTGAGGGCTGTAAAAAACAAATCGTTCTGAAGGGCAGGTAGGAACCACAGCAGAGCTGTGGCAAGGTGCTGAAAGTCCTTTTTACCGGTTTTGACGTTTTTTCAATCCGGTTTTGCCATTAAGGGGTTAATTGTTTATTTGCATAGCTGTGCAAAGTTACTAAGGCTTTATGATGCTACTGTAAAAATTTCGTTAAGTTTACTGCTTTTTACACTGTTTTGCAGAATTTGTGCAGCTTTTTTTCTCTTAAAGGCACAGTACCGTTTTAATTCTAAGTGTTATTTACTTTGATTACAGTGTTTTCCAAGCTTGCTTGTTACATTACTAGCCTGTTTAACATGTCTGACACCAAGGAAAATCATTGTTCAATATGTTTGGAAGCCATTGTGGAACCCCCTCTTAGAATGTGTCCCAATTGTACTGATATGTCTATAAACTATAAAGAACATATATTAGCACTTAAAAATAGAGCAATAGATGATTCTCAGTCAGAAGTAAATGAGGGTTCGCCATCTAGCTCTCCCCAAGTGTCACAACCAGTAACGCCCGCACAAGTGATGCCAAGTACCTCTAGTGCGTCAAATTCTTTTACTTTACAAGACATGGCCGCAGTTATGAATACAACCCTCACAGAGGTTTTATCTAAACTGCCTGGTTTACAAGGAAAGCGGGACAGCTCTGGGTTTATGAAAAATGCTGAGCCGTCTGACGCTTTAGTAGCCGTATCTGATATGCCCTCACAATGCTCTTAAGTAGGGGTGAGGGATTTGTTATCTGAGGGAGAAATTTCTGATTCAGGAAAGACGCTTCCTCAGACAGATTCTGATATGACGGCCTTTAAATTTAAGCTTGAACACCTCTGCTTATTGCTCAGGGAGGTATTAGCGACTCTAGATGATTGTGACCCTATAGTGGTCCCAGAGAAATTGTGTAAAATGGATAAATACTTAGAGGTTCCTGTTTACACTGATGTTTTTCCAGTCCCTAAGAGGATTGTGAATATTATTACTAAGGAGTGGGATAGACCAGGTATTCCGTTCACTCCCCCTCCTGTTTTTAAGAAAATGTTTCCCATATCTGACACCATGCGGGACTCGTGGCAGACAGTTCCTAAGGTGGAGGGAGCTATTTCTACTCTGTCTAAGCATACAACTATACCTATCGAAGACAGTTGTGCTTTCAAAGATCCTATGGATAAAAAATTAGAGGGTCTCCTGAAGAAATTTTTTGTTCATCAGGGTTTTTTTCTCCAACCTATTGCGTGCATTGTTCCTGTAACTACTGCAGCTGCTTTCTGGTTTGAGGCTCTAGAAGAGGCTCTTCAGATGGAGATTCCATTAGAGGAGATTATGGACAGAATTAAGGCCCTTAAGTTGGCTAATTCTTTTATTACAGATGCCGCATTTCAACTGGCTAAATTAGCGGCAAAGAATTCAGGTTTTGCCATTTTAGCACGCAGGGCGTTATGGCTTAAGTCCTGGTCTGCTGATGTGTCATCTAAATCTAAACTTTTGAACATCCCTTTCAAAGGAAAGACCCTATTCGGGCCTGAACTTAAAGAGATTATTTCAGACATCACTGGAGGGAAAGGTCATGCCCTCCCTCAGGATAGATCAAATAAGATGAGGACCAAACAAAATAATTTTCGTTCCTTTCGGAACTTTAAGAGTGGTCCAGCTTCAGCTTCCTCTGCTGCAAAGCAAGAGGGGAATTTTGCCCAATCCAAGTCAGTCTGGAGACCTAACCAGGCTTGGAACAAGGGTAAACAGGCCAAGAAGCCTGCAGCTGCCTCTAAGACAGCATGAAGGGGTAGCCCCCGGTCCGGGACCAGATCTAGTAGGGGGCAGACTCTCTATCTTTGCTTCAGACTCCCTTCCAAGGGGGAGATTTCACATTTCTTGATTGTCTGTAAACCAGACAAAGAGAGAGGCGTTCTTACGCTGTGTAGAAGACCTACATACCATGGGGGTGATCCACCCAGTCCCAAAAGAGGAACAGGGGCTAGGGTTTTACTCAAACCTGTTTGTGGTTCCCAAAAAAGAGAGAACTTTCAGACCAATCTTGGATCTCAAAATTCTAAACAAGTTCCTCAAAGTTCCATCATTCAAGATGGAGACTATTCGGACTATTCTACCTCTGATCCAGGAGGGTCAAATCATCATCAATTTCTCAGATTTGCCTTTCTTAACAGGCATTACCAGTTTGTGGCCCTTCCCTTCGGGTTGGCCACGGCTCTCAGAATTTTCACAAAGGTGCTAGGGTCCCTTCAGGCGGTTCTACGACCACGGGGCATAGCAGTGGCGCCTTATCTAGACGACATCTTAATTCAGGCGTCGACTTTCCAGCTAGCCAAGTCTCACACGGACATTGTGTTGGCTTTTCTGAGATCTCACGGGTGGAAGGTGAAGATAAAAAAAGAGTTCTCTCTTCCCTCTTACAAGAATTTCCTTTCTAGAGACTCTAATAGATTCGGTAGAAATGAAAATATTTCTGACGGAGGTCAGAAAATCAAAACTCTTATCCACTTGCCGAGCTCTTTATTCCATTCCTCGGCCATCAGTGGCTCAGTGTATGGAGGTAATCGGACTCATGGTAGCGGCAATGGACATAGTTCCTTTTGCCCGCCTACACCTCAGACCACTGCAACTATGCATGCTCAAACAGTGGAATGGGGATTATGCAGATTTATCTCCTCAACTGCATCTGGACCAGGAGACCAGAGATTCTCTTCTCTGGTGGTTGTCTCAGGACCACCTGTCTCAGGGAATGTACTTCCGCAGGCCAGAGTGGCTCATTGTAACGACAGATGCCAGCCTGCTAGGCTGGGGTGCAGCCTGGAACTCCCTGAAAGCACAGGGCTTATGGTCTCGGGAGGAATCTCTTCTTCCAATAAACATTCTAGAACTGAGAGCGATATTCAATGCGGCCAAATTCATCAGGTTTCAGTCGGACAACATCATGACTGTAGCTTATATCAATCATCAAGGAGGAACAAGGAGTTCTCTAGCGATGATGGAGGTAACCAAAATAATCCGATGGGCAGAGGATCACTCTTGCCATCTCTCAGCAATCCACATCCCAGGAGAAGAGAACTGGGAGGCGGATTTCCTAAGTCGTCAGACTTTTCATCCGGGGGAGTGGGAACTCCATCCGGAGGTATTTGCCCAGCTGATTCAGCTATGGGGCACACCAGAATTGGATCTGATGCCGTCCCGTCAGAATGCCAAACTTCCTCGTTACGAGTCAAGGTCCCGGGATCCCAAGGCAGTACTGATAGATGCTCTAGCTCTTGGTCCTTCAATCTGGCCTATGTATTTCCACCGTTTCCTCTCCTCCCACGTCTGGTTGCCAGAATCAAGCAGGAGAGAGCTTCTGTGATTCTGATAGCACCTGCGTGGCCACGCAGGACTTGGTATGCAGACCTAGTGGACATGTCCTCGGTTCCACCGTGGACTCTGCCAATGAGGTGGACCTTCTAATCCAAGGTCCGTTCACGCATCCAAATCTAATTTCTCTGCGTCTGACTGCTTGGAGATTGAACGCCTGATTCTATCAAAGCGTGGTTTCTCTGAGTCGGTCATTGATACCCTGATTCAGGCTAGAAAGCCTGTCACCAGGAAGATCTATCATAAGATTTGGCGCAAATATCTTTATTGGTGTGAATCCAAAGGTTACTCGTGGAGTAAGATTAGGATTCCTAGAATATTGTCTTTTCTCCAAGAAGGTTTGGAGAAGGGATTATCAGCTAGTTCCCTAAAAGGGCAAATATCTGCTTTGTCTATTCTACTGCACAAACATCTGGCAGATGTCCCAGACGTTCAAGCATTTAGTCAGGCTTTGGTCAGAATTAAGCCTGTATTTAAACCTGTTGCTCCGCCTTGGAGCCTAAATTTAGTCCTTAAAGTTCTTCAAGGGGTTCCGTTTGAACCTATGCATTCCATAGATATTAAGCTTCTATCTTGGAAAGTTTTGTTGTTAGTAGCTATCTCTTCGGCTCGAAGAGTTTCTGAGCTATCTGCTTTACAATGTGATTCTTCTTACCTTGTTTTCCATGCAGATAAGGTGGTTTTGCGTACCAAACCTGTGTTTCTTCCTAAGGTTGTTTCTAATAAGAATATCAATCAAGAGATTGTTGTTCCTTCTCTGTGTCCTAATCCTTCATCAAAGAAGGAACGTCTGTTACACAATCTTGATGTGGTTCGTGCTTTAAAGTTCTACTTACAAGCAACTAAAGATTTCCGTCAAACATCTTCATTGTTTGTTGTTTATTCTGGTAAACGGAGAGGTCAAAAGGCTACGGCTACTTCTCTTTCCTTTTGGCTGAAAAGCATCATCCGTTTGGCCTATGAGACTGCTGGACAGCAGCCTCCTGAAAGAATTACTGCTCATTCTACTAGAGCTGTGGCTTCCACATGGGCTTTTAAAAATGAGGCTTCTGTTGAACAAATTTGTAAGGCGGCAACTTGGTCTTCGCTTCATACTTTTTCCAAATTTTACAAATTCGATACTTTTGCTTCTTCTGAGGCTATTTTTGGGAGAAAGGTTCTACAAGCAGTGGTGCCTTCCGTTTAAGGTCCATGTCTTGTCCCTCCCTTCATCCGTGTCCTAAAGCTTTGTTATTGGTATCCCACAAGTAAGGATGAATCCGTGGACTCGATACATCTTACAAGAGAAAACATAATTTATGCTTACCTGATAAATTTATTTCTCTTGTGATGTATCGAGTCCACAGCCCGCCCTGTTTTTTAAGACAGGCATATATATTTTTATTTTAAAACTTTCAGTCACCACTGTACCCTATAGTTTCTCCTTTTTCTTCATAGCCTTCGGTCGAATGACTGGGGGGTGGAGCTAAGGGAGGAGCTATATAGACAGCTCTGCTGTGGGTGCTCTCTTTGCCACTTCCTGTAGGGAAGGAGAATATCCCACAAGTAAGGATGAATCCGTGGACTCGATACATCACAAGAGAAATACATTTATCAGGTAAGCATAAATTATGTTTTTTACCTCTGTGATTACCTTGTAGCTAAGCCTCTGCAGACTTCCACCTTATTTCAGTTCTTTTGATAGACTTGCATTTTAGCCAATTAGTGCTTACTCCTAGGTATCTCCACAGACGTGAGCACAATGTTATCTATATGAAACACATGAACTAACGTCCTCTAGTTGTGAAAAACTGTCAAAATGCATTCAGATAAGAAACAGCCTTCAACGACTAAGAAATTAGCATATGACCCTACCTAGGTTTAGCTTTCAACAAAGAGAACAAGCAAAGTTGATGATAAAAGTAAATTGAAAAGTTGTTTAAAATTGCATGCCCTATCTAAATCATGAAAGTTTATTTGTGACTAGACTGTCCCTTTAAGTACTGATAGAGCTGATAGAGGAGGTAGATGGGCAAGAATCTCATTGACCAGGGGACTAAGCTGTGGTCTAATTAGGGTGTTTGACTGACAGGAGCATTTTAAAGAAACTGATACTCTGATGCACTCTTAGCACTCGCAAAACCTTGTCTACTCCTGTTGTAGGGAATAGATTTTAATGCACATTTAGCATAAAAAAAACATAATTTATGTAAGCATTTTCCTGATAAATTAATTTCTTTCATATTGGCAAGAGTCCAGGAGCTAGTGACGTATGGGATATACAATCCTACCAGGAGGGGCAAAGTTTCCCAAACCTAAAAATACACCCCTTACCACACCCACAATTCAGTTTAACGAATTGCCAAGTAGAGGGGTGATAAATAAAGGAGTAAAAAGCATCAACAAAGTAATTTGGAAATAATTGTGCTTTATACAAAAAAATCATAACCACCATAAAAAAGGAGTGGGCCTCATGGCCAATATGAAAGAAATTAATTTATCAGGTAAGTTCTTAAATAAATTATGTTTTCTTTCATGTAATTGGCAAGAGTCAATGAGCTAGTGACGTATGGGATAGCAATACCCAAGATGTGGAACTCCACTCAAGAGTCACTAGAAGGGAGGGATAAAATAAAAACAGCCATTTTTCCGATGAAAAAATTAATCCACAACCCAAAAAATAAGTTTATTCTCATAAATGAAAGGAAAAAAATTAAATAAAAAAGCAGAAGAATCAAACTGAAACAGCTGCCTGAAGAACTTTTCTACCAAAAACTGCTTCTGTAGAAGCAAACACATCAAAACGGTAGAATTTAGTAAAATGTATGCAAAGAAGACTAAGTTGCTGCTTTGCAAATCTGATCAACTGAAGCTTCATTCTTAAAAGCCCACAAAAGTAGAGACTGATCTAGTAGAATGAGCTGCAATTCTCTTAGGTGGGGCTTGACCCGACTCCAAATAAGCTTGATGAATCAAAAGTTTCAACCAAGAAGCCAAGGAAATAGCAGAAGCCTTCTGACCTTTCCTAGAACCAGAAAATATAACAAATAGACTAGAAGTCTTCCTGAAATCTTTAGTAGCTTCAACATAATATTTCAAAGCTCTTACCACATCCAAAGAATGTAAGGATCTCTCCAAATAATTCTTAGGATTAGGACACAAGGAAGGGACAACAATTTCTCTATTAATGTTGTTAGAATTCACAACCTTAGGTAAGAATTTAAATGAAGTCCGCAAAACCGCCTTATCCTGATGAAAATCAGAAAAAGAGATTCACAAGAGACAGCGGATAATTCAGAAACTCTTCTAGCAGAAGAGATGGCCAAAAGGAAAAACACTTTACAAGAAAGTAGTTTAATGTCCAAAGAATGCATAGGCTTAAACGGAGGAGCCTGTAAAGCCTTCAAAACTAAACTAAGAGAGAGATTGATTTAATGACAGGCTTGATACGAACCAAAGCCTGCACAAAACAATGAATATCAGGAAGTTTAGCAATCTTTCTGTGAAATAAAACAGAAAGAGCAGAGATTTGTCCTTTCAAGGAACTTGAAGACAAACCTTTATCCAAACCATCCTGAAGAAACTGTAAAATTCTAGGAATTCTAAAAGAATGCCAAGAGAATTTATGAGAACACCATGAAATGTAAGTCTTCCAAACTTGATAATAAATATTTCTATAAACAGATTTATGAGCCTGCAACATAGTATTAATCACTGAGTCAGAGAAACCTCTATGACTAAGCACTAAGCGTTCAATTTCCATACCTTCAAATTTAATGATTTGATATCCTGATGGAAAAACGGACCTTGAGATAGAAGGTCTGGCCTTAGTGGAAGTGGCCAAGATTGGCAGCTGGACATCCGGACAAGATCCACATACCAAAACCTGTGAGACCATTCTGGAGCTACCAGCAGCACAAACGATTGCTCCATGATGATCTTGGAGATCACTCTTCGAAGAAGAGCTAGAGGCGGGAAAATATAAGCAGGTTGATTACACCAAGGAAGTGTCAATGCATCCTCTGCTTCTGCCTGAGGATCCCTGGACCTGGACAGGTACCTGGGAAGTTTTTTGTTTAGATGAGATGCCATCAGATCTATTTCTGGAAACCCCCACATCTGAACAATTTTGAGAAAACACATCTGGGTGGAGAGACCATTCTCCCAGATGTAAAGTCTGACGACTGAGGTAATCCGCTTCCCAATTGTCTATACCTGGGATATGAACCGCAGAAATTAGACAGGATCTGGATTCCGCCCAAACAAGTATCCGAGATACTTCTTTCATAGCTTGAGGACTGTGAGTCCCACCCTGATGATTGACATATGCCACAGTTGTGACATTGTCTGTCTGAAAACAAATGAATGGTTCTCTATTCAACAGAGGCCAAAATTGAAGAGCCCTGAGAATCACACAGAGTTCCAAAATATTGATAGGTAATCTCGCCTCTTGAGATTTCCAAACTCCTTGTGCTGTCAGATATCCCCAAACAGCTCCCCAACCTGAAAGACTCGCATCTGTTGTGATCACAGTCCAGGTTGGACGGACGAAAGAGGCCCCTAAAGTTATACGATGGTGATCTAACCACCAAGTCAGAGAAAGTCGAACATTGAGATTTAAGGATATTAATTGTGATATCCTTGTATAATCCCTGCACCATTGGTTCAGCATACAAAGCTGGAGAGGTCTCATATGAAAACGATCAAAGGGGATCGTGTCCGATGCTGCAGTCATGAGACCTAAACCTTCCATGCACATAGCTACTGAAGGGAATGACTGAGACTGAAGGTTCCGACAGGCTGCAACCAATTTCAAACGTCTCTTGTCTGTTAGAGACAAAGTCATGGACACTGAATCTATCTTGAAAACTAAAAAGGTTACCATTGTCTGAGGAATCAAAGAACTTTTTGGTAAATTGATCCTCCAACCATGTCTTCGAAGAAACAACACTAGTTGATTTGTGTGAGATTCTGCAGAACGTAAAGACTGAGCGAGTACCAAGATATCGTCCAAATAAGGAAACACTGCAATACCCTGCTCTCTGATTACAGAGAGTAGGGCACCTAGAACCTTTGAAAAGATTCTTGGAGCTGTCGCTAGGCCAAAAGGAAGAGCAACAAATTGGTAATGCTTGTCTAGAAAAGTGAATCTCAGGAACTGATAGTGATCTTGATGAATCGGAATATAAACATATGCATCCTGTAAGTCTATTGTGGACATATAATGCCCTTGCTGAACAAAAGGCAGAATAGTCCTTATAGTCACCATTTTGACAGTTGGTACTCTTACATATCGATTCAAAATCTTTAGATCCAAAACTAGTCTGAATGAATTCTCTTTCTTTGGGACAATAAATAGATTTGAATAAAACCCCAGACCCTGTTCTTGAAACGGAACTGGCATGATTACCACAGATAACTCCAGGTCTGAAACACACTTCAGAAAAGCCTGGACCTTTACTGGGTTTACAGGAATGCATAAGAGAAAAAATCTTCTCACAGGCGGTCTTACTCTGAATCCTATTCTGTACCCCTGAGAGACAATACTCTGAATCCAAAGATTTTGGACTGAATTGATCCAAACATCTTTGAAAATTTTTAATCTGCCCCCTACCAGCTGAGCTGGAATGAGGGCCGCACCTTCATGCGGATTTGGGGGCTGGTTTTGATCTCTTAAATGGCTTGGATTTATTCCAATTTGAAGAAGGCTTCCAATTGGAAGCAGATTCCTTGGGGGAAGGATTAGGTTTCTGTTCCGTATTTTGACGAAAAGGAACGAAAACGGTTAAAAGCTTTAGATTTAACTTTAGGTTTTCTTCTGTTATGTGTGATCAGTCCACGGGTCATCATTACTTCTGGGATATAACTCCTCCCCAACAGGAAATGCAAGAGGATTCACCCAGCAGAGCTGCATATAGCTCCTCCCCTCTACGTCAGTCCCAGTCATTCTCTTGCACCCAACGACTAGATAGGATGTGTGAGAGGACTATGGTGATTATACTTAGTTTTTATGACTTCAATCAAAAGTTTGTTATTTTAAAATAGCACCGGAGCGTGTTATTACTTCTCTGGCAGAGTTTGAGGAAGAATCTGACAGAGATTTTTTACTATGATTTTAACCGGAGTCGTTAAGATCATATTGCTGTTCTCGACCATCTGAGGGAGGTAAAGGCTTCAGATCAGGGGACAGCGGGCAGATGAATCTGCATTGAGGTATGTGGCAGTTTTTATTTTCTGAATGGAATTGATGAGAAAAGCCTGCCATACCGTTAAAATGACATGTATGTATACACTTCAGTATTCTGGGGATGGTATTTCACCGGAACTACTGTGTTAAAGGTCACTAATCCTTTTAATAACTATTCTCATGTTAAACGTTTTTGCTGGAATGTAGAATCGTTTACATTGCTGAGGTACTGTGTGAATAAATGTTTGGGCATTATTTTCCACTTGGCAGTTTTTTGCTTTAATTGTGACAGTTTCGTTTCTCTTCACTGCTGTGTGGGAGAGGGAGGGGCCGTTTTTGGCGCTCTTTGCTACGCATCAAAAAATTCCAGTCAGCTACTTTTATATTTCCTGCATGATCCGGTTCATCTCTGACAGATCTCAGGGGTCTTCAAACTTCTTTGAAGGGAGGTAAATTCTCTCAGCAGAGCTGTGAGAATTCTTATAGTGACTGTGTATAAAAAACGTTGTTTTGTTTTCTTATGTACAAATTTAATTAGTGTTGTTTTTTTTTTACTAATGGGAACAAACCTTTGCTAAAAGTTGTGTTGTTTTAAAATTTGATGCAATAACTGTTTTTTTCAGTTCATTATTTCAACTGTCATTTAATCGTTAGTACCTCTTTGAGGCACAGTACGTTTTTTGCTAAAAAAGATTATAACCAAGTTGTAAGTTTTTTGCTAGTGTGTTAAACATGTCTGACTCAGAGGAAGATATCTGTGTCATTTGTTCCAATGCCAAGGTGGAGCCCAATAGAAATTTATGTACTAACTGTATTGATGCTACTTTAAATAAAAGTCAATCTGTACAATGTGAACAAATTTCACCAAACAGCGAGGGGAGAGTTATGCCGACTAACTCGCCTCACGCGACAGTACCTGCATCTCCCGCCCGGGAGGTGCGTGATATTTTGGCGCCTAGTACATCTGGGCGGCCATTACAGATAACATTACAAGATATGGCTACTGTTATGACTGAAGTTTTGTCTAAATTACCTGAATTAAGAGGCAAGCGTGATCACTCTGGGGTGAGAACAGAGTGCGCTGACAATGCTAGGGCCATGTCTGATACTGCGTCACAGCTCGCAGAGCATGAGGACGGAGAGCTTCATTCTGTGGGTGACGGTTCTGATCCAAACAGATTGGACTCAGATATTTCAAATTTTAAATTTAAATTGGAGAACCTCCGTGTACTACTAGGGGAGGTCTTAGCAGCTCTCAACGATTGTAACACTGTTGCAATACCAGAGAAACTGTGTAGGTTGGATAAATACTTTGCGGTACCGGCGAGTACTGACGTTTTTCCTATACCTAAGAGACTAACTGAAATTGTTACTAAGGAGTGGGATAGACCCGGTGTGCCGTTCTCACCCCCTCCAATATTTAGAAAGATGTTTCCAATAGACGCCACCACTCGGGACTTATGGCAAACGGTCCCCAAGGTGGAGGGAGCAGTTTCTACTTTAGCTAAGCGTACCACTATCCCGGTGGAGGATAGCTGTGCTTTCTCAGATCCAATGGATAAAAAATTAGAGGGTTACCTTAAGAAAATGTTTGTTCAACAAGGTTTTATATTACAACCCCTTGCATGTATCGCGCCGATTACGGCTGCGGCAGCATTTTGGATTGAGTCGCTTGAAGAGAACCTTAGTTCCTCTACGCTAGACGACATTACGGACAGGCTTAGAGTCCTTAAACTAGCTAATTCTTTCATTTCGGAGGCCGTAGTACATTTAACCAAACTTACGGCTAAGAACTCAGGATTCGCCATACAGGCACGCAGGGCACTGTGGCTAAAATCCTGGTCAGCTGATGTTACTTCTAAGTCCAAATTACTTAATATACCTTTCAAGGGGCAGTCCTTATTCGGGCCCGGTTTGAAAGAAATTATCGCTGACATTACGGGAGGTAAGGGCCACGCCCTACCTCAAGACAAGGCCAAAGCTAAGGCTAGACAGTCTAATTTTCGTCCCTTTCGGAATTTCAAAACAGGAGCAGCATCAACCTCCACTGCACCAAAACAGGAAGGAGCTGTTGCTCGTTACAGGCAAGGCTGGAAGCCTAACCAGTCCTGGAACAAAAGCAAGCAGGCCAGGAAACCTGCTGCTGCCCCAAAGACAGCATGAACCGAGAGCCCCCGATCCGGGACCGGATCTAGTAGGGGGCAGACTCTCTCTCTTCGCCCAGGCCTGGGCAAGAGATGTTCAGGATCCCTGGGCACTAGAGATCATATCTCAGGGATACCTTCTAGACTTCAAATTATCTCCCCCAAGAGGGAGATTTCATCTGTCAAGGTTGTCAACAAACCAGATAAAGAAAGAAGCGTTTCTACGCTGCGTACAAGATCTGTTAACAATGGGAGTGATCCATCCGGTTCCGTGGTCGGAACAAGGACAAGGGTTCTACTCAAACCTGTTTGTGGTTCCCAAAAAAGAGGGAACTTTCAGGCCAATCTTAGATTTAAAGACTCTAAACAAATTCCTAAGAGTTCCATCGTTCAAAATGGAAACTATTCGGACAATCTTACCCATGATCCAAGAGGGTCAGTACATGACCACAGTGGATTTAAAGGATGCTTACCTTCACATACCGATCCACAAAGATCATCACCGGTATCTAAGGTTTGCCTTCTTAGACAGGCACTACCAGTTTGTAGCTCTTCCATTCGGATTGGCTACGGCTCCAAGAATCTTCACAAAGGTTCTGGGTGCCCTCCTAGCGGTACTAAGACCGCGAGGGATTTCGGTAGCTCCGTACCTAGACGACATTCTAATACAAGCTTCAAGCTTTCAAACTGCCAAGTCTCATACAGAGTTAGTTCTGGCATTTCTAAGGTCGCATGGATGGAAAGTGAACGAAAAGAAGAGTTCTCTCTTTCCTCTCACAAGAGTTCCATTCTTGGGCACTCTTATAGATTCTGTAGAAATGAAGATTTACCTGACAGAAGACAGGTTAACAAAACTTCAAAATGCATGCCGCGTCCTTCATTCCATTCAACACCCGTCAGTAGCTCAATGCATGGAGGTGATCGGCTTAATGGTAGCGGCAATGGACATAGTACCTTTTGCACGCCTACACCTCAGACCGCTGCAATTATGCATGCTAAGTCAGTGGAATGGGGATTACTCAGATTTGTCCCCTACTCTGAATCTGAATCAAGAGACCAGAAATTCTCTTCTATGGTGGCTTCATCGGCCACACCTGTCCAGGGGAATGCCATTCAGCAGGCCAGACTGGACAATTGTAACAACAGACGCCAGCCTACTAGGTTGGGGCGCTGTCTGGAATTCTCTGAAGGCTCAGGGACTATGGAATCAGGAGGAGAGTCTCCTTCCAATAAACATTCTGGAATTGAGAGCAGTTCTCAATGCCCTTCTGGCTTGGCCCCAGTTAATAACTCGGGGGTTCATCAGGTTTCAGTCGGACAACATCACGACTGTAGCTTACATCAACCATCAGGGAGGGACAAGAAGCTCCCTAGCAATGATGGAAGTATCAAAGATAATTCGCTGGGCAGAGTCTCACTCTTGCCACCTGTCAGCAATCCACATCCCGGGAGTGGAGAACTGGGAGGCGGATTTCTTGAGTCGCCAGACTCTTCATCCGGGGGAGTGGGAACTTCATCCGGAGGTCTTTGCCCAAATACTTCGACGTTGGGGCAAACCAGAGATAGATCTCATGGCGTCTCGCCAGAACGCCAAACTTCCTCGCTACGGGTCCAGATCCAGGGATCCGGGAGCAGTTCTGATAGATGCTTTGACAGCACCTTGGAACTTCAGGATGGCTTATGTGTTTCCACCCTTCCCGCTGCTTCCTCGATTGATTGCCAAAATCAAACAGGAGAGAGCATCAGTAATTCTAATAGCACCTGCTTGGCCACGCAGGACTTGGTATGCAGATCTAGTGGACATGTCATCCTGTCCGCCTTGGTCTCTACCTCTAAGACAGGACCTTCTGATACAGGGTCCATTCAAACATCAAAATCTAACTTCTCTGAAGCTGACTGCTTGGAAATTGAACGCTTGATTTTATCAAAACGTGGTTTTTCTGAGTCGGTTATTGATACCCTGATTCAGGCTAGGAAGCCTGTTACCAGAAGGATTTACCATAAAATATGGCGGAAATACCTATACTGGTGCGAATCCAAAGGTTACTCCTGGAGTAAGGTTAGGATCGCTAGGATATTGTCTTTTCTACAAGAAGGTTTAGAAAAGGGTTTATCAGCTAGTTCATTAAAGGGACAGATTTCAGCTCTGTCCATCTTGTTACACAGACGTCTGTCAGAAAATCCAGACGTCCAGTCCTTTTGTCAGGCTTTAGCTAGGATCAAGCCTGTGTTTAAAGCTGTTGCTCCACCATGGAGTTTAAACTTAGTTCTTAACGTTTTACAGGGTGTTCCGTTTGAACCCCTTCATTCCATTGATATAAAAATGTTATCTTGGAAAGTTCTGTTTTTAATGGCTATTTCCTCGGCTCGAAGAGTCTCTGAGTTATCAGCCTTACATTGTGATTCCCCTTATCTGATTTTTCACTCAGACAAGGTAGTTCTGCGTACTAAACCTGGGTTCTTACCTAAGGTAGTCACTAACAGGAACATCAATCAAGAGATTGTTGTCCCATCCTTGTGTCCAAATCCTTCTTCAAAGAAGGAACGTCTTTTACACAATCTGGATGTAGTTCGTGCCCTCAAGTTCTACTTGCAGGCAACTAAAGATTTTCGCCAAACTTCTTCCTTGTTTGTCGTTTACTCTGGACAGAGGAGAGGTCAAAAAGCTTCTGCTACCTCTCTCTCTTTTTGGCTTCGTAGCATAATACGTTTAGCCTATGAGACTGCTGGACAGCAGCCTCCTGAAAGAATTACAGCTCACTCCACTAGAGCTGTGGCTTCCACTTGGGCCTTTAAGAATGAGGCCTCTGTTGAACAGATTTGCAAGGCTGCAACTTGGTCTTCGCTTCATACTTTTTCCAAATTTTACAAATTTGACACTTTTGCTTCTTCGGAGGCTATTTTTGGGAGAAAGGTTCTTCAGGCAGTGGTTCCTTCTGTATAATGAGCCTGCCTATCCCTCCCGTCATCCGTGTACTTTTGCTTTGGTATTGGTATCCCAGAAGTAATGATGACCCGTGGACTGATCACACATAACAGAAGAAAACATAATTTATGCTTACCTGATAAATTCATTTCTTCTGTTGTGTGATCAGTCCACGGCCCGCCCTGTTTTAAGGCAGGTAAATATCTTTTAAATTATACTCCAGTCACCACTTCACCCTTGGTTACTCCTTTCTCGTTGTTTCTTGGTCGAATGACTGGGACTGACGTAGAGGGGAGGAGCTATATGCAGCTCTGCTGGGTGAATCCTCTTGCATTTCCTGTTGGGGAGGAGTTATATCCCAGAAGTAATGATGACCCGTGGACTGATCACACAACAGAAGAAAGGAATTTATCAGGTAAGCATAAATTATGTTTTTTATCCTGAGGCAAAAAACTCCCCCCCAGTAACAGTTGACATTATTGAATCCAACTGAGAGCCAAATAATTTATTACCTTGGAAAGAAAGATATAGCAATCTGGATTTAGAAGTCATATCAGCATTCCAAGATTTTGGTCACAAAGCTCTTCTAGCTAAAATAGCTAAAGACATAGATTTAACATCAATTTTGATAATATCAAAAATGTCATCACAAATGAAATTATTATCATGTTGAATCATTTTAATAATGCTAGACAAATCATGATCCGATACTCGTTGCGCTAAAGTATCCAACCAAAAAGTTGAAGCAGCTGCAACATCAGCCAAAGAAATTGCAGGCCTAAGAAGATGACCTGAATATAAATAAGCTTTCCTTAGATAAGATTCAAGTTTCCTATCTAAAGGATCTTTAAAAGAAGTACTATCTTCAGTAGGAATAGTAGGACGTTTAGAAAGAGTAGAGATAGCCCCATCAACTTTGGGGATCTTTTCCCAAAACTCCAATCTAACTTCTGACAAAGGATACCATTTTTTAAACCTTGAAGAATGAATAAAAGAAGTACCAGGCTTATTCCATTCCTTAGAAATCATATCAGAAATAGCATCAGGAACTGGAAAAAACTCTGGAATATTCACAGGAGGTTTATAAACAGAATTTAATATTTTAGTTTTTAATATCAAGAGGACTAGTTTCCTCCATATCCAATGTAATCAACACTTCTTTTAACAACAAACGAATATACTCCAATTTAAATAAATAAGAGGATTTATCTGTGTCAATATCTGAGGCAGGGTCTTCTGAATCAGATAGATCCTCATCAGAGAAGGATAATTCAGTATGTTGCTGGTCATTTGAAATTTCATCAACCTTATGAGAAGTTTTAAAAGACCTTTTACGTTGATTAGAAGGCGGAATGGCAGACAAAGCCTTCTGAATAGAATCAGAAATAAATTATTTAAAATTTACAGGTATATCTTGTGCATTAGATGTTGAGGAAACCGCAACAGGTAATGAACTACTACTGATGGATACATTATCTGCATGTAAAAGTTTATCATGACAACTATTACAAACCACAGCTGAAGGTATAATCTCTACAAGTTTACAACAAATGCATTTAGCTTTGGTAGAACTGTTATCAGGCAGCAGGGATCCAACAGTGAATTCTGAGACAGGATCAGATTGAGACAACTTGCAAATGTAAGAGAAAAAAACAACATATAAAGCAAAATTATCAATTTCTCCAACATAGGTGTGTCCGGTCCACGGCGTCATCCTTACTTGCGGGATATTCTCTTCCCCAACAGGAAATGGCAAAGAGCCCAGCAAAGCTGGTCACATGATCCCTCCTAGGCTCCGCCTACCCCAGTCATTCTCTTTGCCGTTGTACAGGCAACATCTCCACGGAGATGGCTTAGAGTTTTTTAGTGTTTAACTGTAGTTTTTATTATTCAATCAAGAGTTTGTTATTTTAAAATAGTGCTGGTATGTACTATTTACTCAGAAACAGAAAAGAGATGAAGATTTCTGTTTGTATGAGGAAAATGATTTTAGCACCGTAACTAAAATCCATGGCTGTTCCACACAGGACTGTTGAGAGCAATTAACTTCAGTTGGGGGAACAGTGTGCAGTCTCTTACTGCTTGAGGTATGACACATTCTAACAAGACGATGTAATGCTGGAAGCTGTCATTTTCCCTATGGGATCCGGTAAGCCATGTTTATTAAGATAGTAAATAAGGGCTTCACAAGGGCTTATTAAGACTGTAGACTTTTTCTGGGCTAAATCGATTCATTATTAACACATATTTAGCCTTGAGGAATCATTTATTCTGGGTATTTTGATATGATTATATCGGCAGGCACTGTTTTTGACACCTTATTCTTTAGGGGCTTTCCCTAATCATAGTCAGAGCCTCATTTTCGCGCCGGTATGGCGCACTTGTTTTTGAGGACAGCATGGCATGCAGCTGCATGTGTGTGGAGCTCTGTTACATAGAAAAGTCTTTCTGAAGGCATCATTGGTATCGTATTCCCCTTTGGGCTTGGTTGGGTCTCAGCAAAGCAGATTCCAGGGACTGTAAAGGGGTTAAATATAAAAACGGCTCCGGTTCCGTTATTTTAAGGGTTAAAGCTTCCAAATTTGGTGTGCAATACTTTTAAGGCTTTAAGACACTGTGGTGAAATTTTGGTGAATTTTGAACAATTCCTTCATACTTTTTCGCAATTGCAGTAATAAAGTGTGTTTAGTTTAAAATTTAAAGTGACAGTAACGGTTTTATTTTAAAACGTTTTTTGTGCTTTGTTATCAAGTTTATGCCTGTTTAACATGTCTGAACTACCAGATAGATTGTGTTCTGACTGTGGGGAAACCAAGGTTCCTTCTCATTTAACTATATGTATTTTATGTCATAAAAAAAAAAAAAAAAAAAAAAAAATTTAGTAAAAATGATGCCCAAGATGATTCCTCAAGTGAGGGGAGTAAGCATGGTACTGCATCATCCCCTCCTTCGTCTACACCAGTCTTGCCCATACAGGAGGCCCCTAGTACATCTAGTGCGCCAATACTCCTTACTATGCAACATTTAACGGCTGTAATGGATAATTCTATCAAAAACATTTTAGCCAATATGCCCACTTATCAGCGAAAGCGCGACTGCTCTGTTTTAGAAAATTCTGTAGAGCATGAGAACGCTGATGATATGGTTTCTGAAGGGCCCCTACACCAGTCTGAGGGGGCCAGGGAGGTTTTGTCTGAGGGAGAAATTTCAGATTCAGGAAACATTTCTCAACAAGCTGAACCTGATGTGATTACTTTTAAATTTAAGTTGGAACATCTCCGCGCTCTGCTTAAGGAGGTGTTATCCAATTTGGATGATTGTGATTATCTGGTCATTCCAGAACCACTATGTAAAATGGAAAAGTTCTTAGAGGCCCCGGGGCCCCCCGAAGCTTTTCCTATATCCAAGCGGGTGGCGTACATTGTTAGTAAAGAATGGGACAGGCCCGGTATACCTTTAGTACCTCCCCCCATATTTATAAAATTGTTTTCCTATAGTCGACCCCAGAAAGGACTGATGGCAGACAGTCCCCAAGGTCGAGGGGGTGGTTTCTACTCTACACAAGCGCGCCACTATACCCATAGAAGATAGTTGTGCTTTCCAAGATCCTATGGATAAAAAATTAGAAGGTCTGCTAAAGATGTTTGTTCAGCAAGGTTCCCTTCTACAACCAATTGCATGCATTGTCCCTGTCACTGCAGCCGCGTGTTTCTAGTTTGATGAGCTAGGAAAGGCGATTATTAGTAATTCTTCTTCTTATGAGGAGATTATGGACAGAATTCGTGCTCTTAAATTGGCTAATTCTTTCACCCTAGACGCCACCTTGCAATTGGCTAGGTTAGCGGCGAAAAAATTCTGGGTTTGCTATTGTGGTGCAGAGCGCTTTGGTTAAAATCTTGGGCAGCGGATGCGTCTTCCAAGAACAAATTGCTTGACATTCCTTTCAAGGGGAAAAACACTCTTTGGCCCTGACTTGAAAGAGATTATCTCTGATATCACTGGGGGCAAGGGCCACGCCCTTCCTCAGGATAGGTCTTTTCAAGACCAAAAATAAACCTAAGTTTCGTCCCTTTCGCAGAAACGGATCAGCCCCAAGGGCTACGTCCTCTAAGCAGGAAGGTAATACTTCTCAAGCCAATCCAGCCTGGAGACCTATGCAAGGCTGGAACAAAGGAAAGCAGGCCAGGAAACCTGCCACTGCTACCAAGACAGCATGAAATGCGGGCCCCCGATCCGGGACCGGATCTGGTGGGGGGCAGACTCTCTCTCTTCGCTCAGGCTGGGGCAAGAGATGTTCTGGATCCTTGGGCGCTAGAAATAGTCTCCCAAGGTTATTCTCTGGAGTTCAAGGGGCTTCCTCCAAGGGGGAGGTTCCACAGGTCTCAGTTGTCTTCAGACCACATAAGAAGACAGGCATTCTTACATTGGGTAGAAGACCTGCTAAAAATGGGAGTGATTCATCCTGTTCCATTAGGAGAACAAGGGATGGGGTTCTACTCCAATCTGTTCATAGTTCCCAAAAAAGAGGGAACGTTCAGACCAATCTTAGATCTCAAGATCTTGAACAAGTTTCTCAAGGTTCCATCGTTCAAGATGGAAACCATTCGAACACTTCTTCCTTCCATCCAGGAAGGTCAATTCATGACCAAGGTGGATTTCAAGGATGCGTATCTACATATTCCTATCCACAAGGAACATCATCGGTTCCTAAGGTTTGCATTCCTGGACAAGCATTTCCAGTTCGTGGCGTTTTCTTTCGGATTAGCCACTGCTCCTAGGATTTTCTCATAGGTACTAGGGTCCCTTCTGGCGGTGCTAAGACCAAGGGGCATTGCTGTAGTACCTTACTTGGACGACATTCTGATTCGAGCGTCGTCCCTTCCTCAAGTAAAGGCTCACACGGACATTGTCCTGGCCTTTCTCAGATCTCACGGATGGAAAGTGAACGTGGAAAAGAGTTCTCTATCTCCGTCAACGAGGGTTCCCTTCTTGGGAACTATAATAGACTCCTTAGAAATGAGGATTTTTCTGACAGAAGCCAGAAAAACAAAACTTCTAGACTCTTGTCGGATACTTCATTCCGTTCCTCTTCCTTCCATAGCGCAGTGCATGGAAGTGATAGGTTTGATGGTAGCGGCAATGGACATAGTTCCTTTTGTGCGCATTCATCTAAGACCATTACAACTGTTCATGCTCAGTCAGTGGAATGGGGACTATTCAGACTTGTCTCCGAAGATACAAGTAAATCAGAGGACCAGAGACTCATTCCGTTGGTGGCTGTCCCTGGACAACCTGTCACAAGGGATGACCTTCCGCAGACCAGAGTGGGTCATTGTCACGACCGACGCCAGTCTGATGGGCTGGGGCGCGGTCTGGGGATCCCTGAAAGCTCAGGGTCTTTGGTCTCGGGTAGAATCTCTTCTACCGATAAATATTCTGGAACTGAGAGCGATATTCAATGCTCTCAAAGCTTGGCCTCAGCTAGCGAGGGCCAAGTTCATACATCAACCATCAGGGGGGAACAAGGAGTTCCCTAGCGATGGAAGAAGTGACCAAAATCATTCTATGGGCGGAGTCTCACTCCTGCCACCTGTCTGCTATCCACATCCCAGGAGTGGAAAATTGGGAAGCGGATTTTCTGAGTCGTCAGACATTGCATCCGGGGGAGTGGGAACTCCATCCGGAAATCTTTGCCCAAGTCACTCAACCGTGGGGCATTCCAGACATGGATCTGATGGCCTCTCGTCAGAACTTCAGAGTTCCTTACTACGGGTACAGATCCAGGGATCCCAAGGCGGCTCTAGTGGATGCACTAGTAGCACCTTGGACCTTCAAACTAGCTTATGTGTTCCCGCCGTTTCCTCTCATCCCCAGGCTGGTAGCCAGGATCAATCAGGAGAGGGCGTCGGTGATTTTGATAGCTCCTGCGTGGCCACGCAGGACTTGGTATGCAGATCTGGTGAATATGTCATCGGCTCCACCATGGAAGCTACCTTTGAGACGAGACCTTCTTGTTCTAGGTCCGTTCGACCCACTCCAGCTGACTGCTTGGAGATTGAACGCTTGATCTTATCAAAGCGAGGGTTCTCAGATTCTGTTATTAATACTCTTGTTCAGGCCTGAAAGCCTGTAACCAGAAAAATTACCACATAATTTGGTATATCTGTTGGTGTGAATCTGCAGGATTCCCTTGGGACAAGGTTAAGATTCCTAAGAGTCTATCCTTCCTTCGAGAAGGATTGGAAAAAGGATTATCTGCAAGTTCCTTGATGGGACAGATTTCTGCCTTGTCTGTGTTACTTCACAAAAAGCTGGCAGCTGTGCCAGATGTTCTAGCCTTTGTTCAGGCTCTGGTTAGAATCAAGCCTGTTTACAAAATTTTGACTCCTCCTTGGAGTCTCAACCTAGTTCTTTCAGTTCTTCAGGGGGTTCCGTTTGAACCCTTACATTCCGTTGATATTAAGTTATTATCTTGGAAAGTTTTGTTTTTGGTTGCAATTTCTTCTGCTAGAAGAGTTTCAGAATTATCTGCTCTGCAGTGTTCTTCTCCTTATCTGGTGTTCCATGCAGATAAGGTGGTTTTGCGTACTAAACCTGGTTTTCTTCCAAAAGTTGTTTCTAACAAAAACATTAACCAGGAGATAGTTGTGCCTTCTTTGTGTCCTAATCCAGTTTCAAAGAAGGAACGTTTGTTGCACAACTTGGATGTAGTTCGTGCTCTCAAATTTTACTTAGCAGCTACTAAGGATTTCAGACAAACTTTGTCTTTGTTTGTTGTTTATTCTGGTAAACGGAGAGGTCAAAAAGCAACTTCTACCTCTCTCTCCTTCTGGATTAAAAGCATTATCCGATTGGCTTATGAGACTGCCGGACGGCAGCCTCCTGAAAGAATCACAGCTCACTCCACTAGGGCTGTGGCTTCCACATGGGCCTTCAAGAACGAGGCTTCTGTTGATCAGATATGTAAGGCAGCGACTTGGTCTTCACTGCACACTTTTTCTAAATTTTACAAATTTGATACTTTTGCTTCTTCTGAGGCTATTTTTGGGGGAGAGGTTTTGCAAGCCGTGGTGCCTTCCATTTAGGTGACCTGATTTGCTCCCTCCCTTCATCCGTGTCCTAAAGCTTTGGTATTGGTTCCCACAAGTAAGGATGACGCCGTGGACCGGACACACCTATGTTGGAGAAAACAGAATTTATGTTTACCTGATAAATTACTTTCTCCAACGGTGTGTCCGGTCCACGGCCCGCCCTGGTTTTTTTAATCAGGTCTGATAATTTATTTTCTTTAACTACAGTCACCACGGTAACATATGGTTTCTCCTATGCAAATATTCCTCCTTAACGTCGGTCGAATGACTGGGGTAGGCGGAGCCTAGGAGGGATCATGTGACCAGCTTTGCTGGGCTCTTTGCCATTTCCTGTTGGGGAAGAGAATATCCCGCAAGTAAGGATGACGCCGTGGACCGGACACACCGTTGGAGAAAGTAATTTATCAGGTAAACATAAATTCTGTTTTCCTTATATGGCAGTTTCAGGAATGGGAAAAAATGCAAACAGTATAGCCCTCTGACATAGAAAAAGGCAAGAGGCAAATAGGAATGGGGTCTAAAATAATGAAAATATTTGGCGCCAAGAATGATGCGCAACAAACAGAAAAATATTTTTTGGCGCCGAAAACGTCCAGAAATGACACACTCGCATCATAGATGGCGCAACATTGTGAAAGGACCCGGCGTCAACTAAGACACCGGAAAGGATGAATTTGCGTCAACAAACGTAACTTCGCGCCAAAAAAATCTCCTCGCCCTCACGAGCCTAAATCTGCCCGCAAATTTGAAAAATGACAGTCAATTGAAAAAAGACTACACCCCAGGTAAGAAATAAATTTCTAAAAAATGCATTTCCCAGATATGAAACTGACAGTCTGCAAAAGGAAATATACTGAAACCTGAATCATGGCAAATATAAGTACAATACATATATTTAAAACTTTATATAAATACATAAAGTGCCAGACCATAGCTGAGGGTGTCTTAAGTAATGAAAACATACTTACCTGAAGATACCCATTCACATATAGCAGATAGCCAAACCAGTACTGAAACGGTTTTCAGTAGAGTTAATGGTATATGAGAGTATATCGTCGATCTGAAAAGGGAGGTAGGAGATGAATCTCTACGACCGATAACAGAGAACCTATGAAATAGATCCCCGTGAGGAAAACCATTGCATTTAATAGGTGATACTCCCTTCACATCCCTCTGACATTCACTGTACTCTGAGAGGAAACGGGCTTCAAAAATGCTGAGAAGCGCATATCAACGTAGAAATCTTAGCACAAACTTACTTCACCACTTCCATAGGAGGCAAAGTTTGTAAAACTGAATTGTGGGTGTGGTGAGGGGTGTATTTATAGGCATTTTTTAGGTTTGGGAAACTTTGCCCCTCCTGGTAGGATTGTAAATCCTATACGTCACTAGCACATGGACTCTTGCCAATTACATGGAAGAAAGGGTGTTTATGTTATAATACAAATGCAAAAAGGTCAAATTTCAGTTTGAAGTTCAGTCCCTCTCCATGGTACTTATATCTTTTGCAATGCCAGAAACAAAATGTTAATGCCAAAGTTATTGCACAAATGCAAACAAGCAGGGGAATTAATAGATTCAGATATGATACCCATATGCTTGATTTGAAAGTGTCAATAAAAAGTATCTCTTAAAATAAAAATATATATTTTGAGGGGGCACTACCACTGAATAAACCAAAATTATGAGGAATCTTAACATCGCACTATAAAATAGAGATATATATCAATCTCCAAACTGCATACTCCTGAGAGATAGATATTACAGTTTTGCATAAAATACAGCAAATGCATATAGTCCAATACTTCTGTATATCAGTTGGATAAATATGGGATTCCCCTACAGTACTGTATAATTCACAAATCCTTATCACCAGAACTACTCCATTAAATGTTCAGGTAAAACATAACAGATACACTGCGAACATTTTTGGCTAGATTACAAGTGGAGCTCTATTTTGCTCTCCTGTTGTGTATTAACTTCGTTAGACTGAGGTTTTTTGTGCGTCGGATTGCGCTTGTATTACAAATTTAAATTAAAAAGTTAGCTTGTGAGCGAAAACCTGACGAGTGCAAAAAGTTGAACTTCGAATATCGACTGGGTAACTCACGCACTAATAAAAACTTGTTTATTCAAGTGCGCTAACCATGACATGAATTATAACTTTTTAATGTAATTTAAATTTATATATATATATATATTTCCTTCTATTGGCAGTGAGACTCCATTAAAACATTCTTAACATATGGGAATTACTCGATCTGGCCATCAGGAGGAAGACACCCCAAACAAAGCAATAAATATCCCTCCCACTTCCCCTACCCTCCCAGTAGTTCTTTGCCTGGTGTCATGGAGTTAGGCAGAGAGAGGTGCTTTGTAGAAGAAATGAGGAAATTAAGTTTTCAACATGGATTTGGCTTTTTTTATAGAGCCAGGGATGATATAGCCCACACCTCCTTTCCAGTTTCCTAAATCCCCTGTCTGGTAAAGCGGTGTGACTCACATTAAATTACAAACTTAACATGGGTAAGTTTTCCCCTCTCTCATGACAACTTGTCTAATAGAGAGGAGGTGTAAGGTTGTGTCTCTAGTTTATAGGTGGACTGTGCACATTTATGTCCCCTTTGCAACAGGCGATGAATTAGACCGATGTACCCGGTAACCAGAATTAAGTATGCTTATGCAGCTGAGAGGGGAGCGTTTCACAGACACAGACCAGTGATATATAGTCGTAGTTTATGGACTCCATAACACTCGCAATGTTGTTTGTGATACTGGCGCACTAGAATTCAATACATGTGTTCCGGTCATTCAATACATTAGGTGTGCAGGCGCAGCCCAAAGGTGATGTCGTTTTGTGGGTTATTATCACTACTACAGTCCGCAGGCCTTAAGTCAATATAGGCTGCAGCGGTGGGCGGAGATGCCGTAGACTGCCATTTTGTCAGGGTGCCAGGAATCAGACTGAGACGAGAAGTGCAAAAATAATCACACCTTAATAACAAAAAATAATAAAAAGTCCACAAGTCAAATAACAAGCCAGGAGTCAAAACCAGACCTGGTAGTCAGACGAGCCGAGTCAGGAGCCAAAGCGAATAGTCAGACGAGCTGGAATCAGGAACAAGGAAAATAGCAGTGTTAGGAACAAGCCAGGGATCAGGAAGGACGTCAGGCAGCCAGGTAATACACAGGAACTCTCACAAACAGGTCTGAGACAACGCAAAGGCAAAGCATACTGAACAGAGGCCCTTTAAATAATAAGTGATGACATCACAATTCTGAGACTGCATCCTGTCTCACATGGATGATGCACACCAGTCTGGCCATAAAAGGAAGTGCAGGAAGTGAGCAGCATCTCCCACAATGCACCATAGTCAGGAAGAGAGGTGAGTAAAATGGCTGCCAGCAGCACATGGCAAACACAACAGGGAAAAAACCCTGACACATTTCCACTACAGGTCCACTGGGCCAGGGGTCGCCAACCTTTCAGACCTCAGGGACCACTAAACTCTCAATTTTGACTTCCGTGGACCACTAACATGATTTTTTTTTTAAATGTACAAACCTCTATAATGTATGTATATGTATATGTATATATATATATATATATATATATATATATATATATATATATATATATATAGGCTTACCATCATTTTTAGAGGTGAAACTGGGACCACCTGGTGCAGTGCCAGTGGGGGTGTGGTCAGGGGCGTGGTCAAGGGTGTGGTGATTACCAGTCCTTTTAAAGTAGTAGCTTTTATGTGGGTAATGTTTTGTGAATACTCTACCCTTCCTCAGTCAAACAACAAGTAAATCACACAGTTTAAATAGACCATAACACCACCCCCTAGTGAAAAAGGCACCATTACGTTGTCATGGCAACCCATACACAACATGAGCAAATAAATCATTTGTCTAAATCTCAGATTCTAAATAATGCCAAACATCAAGCATAATTATCAATTTCATAAAATAGTGAAAAGCGTATACATCACACAATTTAATATCTGCAGTGTAATATGTGTCTAATTAAGGAACAGAGCCAAATACTGATAAGGCATACATACAACATTGAATCAAATAAGTAAAAAAAGCACATATCTGCTAAAGCTGTTTAAGAGGCTACGCTATAGTATAATGCAGGAAGATTACAGCCAAAATGTTATTCTGCTTGAAGTAAAGCAAGATCCACGCCAAAATCCTGCCTGTCTGCACTTCCTGGTCATACCCATATGATTCCCCTAAAGGTCAGGGGGGTGTTAAATAAACCAAGTAGTACTACAAAATTAAAAAACCCTACACTGCTCACTCAGCCTGTATTACTAAATGTAAACTTTGAAGGACACAAACGTTAAGCTAAGCAGGGCTCGCCAGGAGTGTGGGACCGCAACCATTGGAAATTATTGGCCAGGAGAGCTGGTTGTTGAGTCAGCCGAGCGGGTCAGAAGTCTCAGCTTTCTCAATTAGCACTATTGTGTGCTTCACCGCATGTGAGTGGTTTTCTTATTTGCCTGCTCTGTGTCTTTACGCTGATGATATTGCAATTTGAGGCGCCTCTGTTTGTTTCCCCTTCCAGGAATCCGATCTAATTGTACTTTGTTATGTATTTTGATGTGTTTTGTGTCACTTTTTTGTTTCGTGAAACAGTTAACCAGAGCTCTGAGGGCGTTAACTTTAATTTCGCTCAAACGATAACGTTAACTTTCAACTTATAATAAGAGAGAAAATACCTGCAATATACCCCTTATCACTTGCGCGTAACTGTTTGCTATCCACTCTTAATCTGGCCCTAAAACGGGATACTTATTTTGTCAATATTTAAACAGCTAATGAAACTTTAAAGATACATCTACGTGTTATTCTCAGACTAATCTTTTCTTTGAATGCATCATTATATCTATCATATATTTCCTTCCTAAGATAGGGAGAGTCCACGGCTTAATTCCTTACTGTTGGGAAATACAACACCTGGCCACCAGGAGGAGGCAAAGACACCCCAGCCAAAGTCTTAAATATCCCTCCTACTTCCTCATTACCCCAGTCATTCTTTGCCTTTCGTCATGTTAGAAGGTGGCAGAGAAGTATCAAAAGATTCGGAGAGTCCTGAAAAAGGGTATATGCCATTCGAGATAGGACTCGAGTTTTAAATAGTCATGTCAACCTCTCAGTGAGAGTATTGATGACAGTTAGTCTGGAGATGCAGGGAAAGTGTTTTCCTGAGAAACTGCCAGCTCCTAAGCATTCAGTGTTGACGAGTTTCACTGCCTGCTTTCTCTCACTCAAGTCCATGTCAGGAGCGCTGCTATAAGACTGTCACACTTGAGAGGCTGTGTTCTGTTCCACAGCATGGATCCTGGAGGTAAGATTGTTTCAATTTCTTTCATGTAATTAGCAAGAGTCCATGAGCTAGTGACGTATGGGATATACATTCCTACCAGGAGGGGCAAAGTTTCCCAAACCTCAAAATGCCTATAAATACACCCCTCACCACACCCACAAATCAGTTTTTACAAACTTTGCCTCCCATGGAGGTGGTGAAGTAAGTTTGTGCTAGATTCTTCGTTGATATGCGCTTCGCAGCAGGCTGGAGCCCGGTTTTCCTCTCAGTGTGCAGTGAATGTCAGAGGGATGTGAAGAGAGTATTGCCTATTTGAATTCAATGATCTCCTTCTACGGGGTCTATTTCATAGGTTCTCTGTTATCGGTCGTAGAGATTAATTTCTTACCTCCCTTTTCAGATCGACGATATACTCTTATATACCATTACCTCTACTGATTCTCGTTTCAGTACTGGTTTGGCTTTCTACTACATGTAGATGAGTGTCCTGGGGTAAGTAAGTCTTATTTTTGTGACACTCTAAGCTATGGTTGGGCACTTTTATATAAAGTTCTAAATATATGTGTTTAAACATTTATTTGCCTTGATTCAGGATGTTCAACATTCCTTATTTCAGACAGTCAGTTTCATTATTTGGGATAATGCATATGAATAATCAATTTTTCTTACTTTAAAATTTGACTTTTTTCCTGTGGGCTGTTAGGCTCGCGGGGGCTGAAAATGCTTCTTTTTATTGCCTCATTTTTGGCGCAGACTTTTTTGGCGCAAAAATTTTCTTCGTCATTTCCGGCGTCATACTTGTCGCCGGAAGTTGCGTCATTTTTTTGACGTTTTTTTTGCGCCAAAAATGTCGGCGTCACCGGATGTGGTGTCATTTTTGGTGCTTAAAGCATTTAGGCGCAAAATAATGTTTGGCGCCAAAAAATATGGGCGTTATTATTGTCTCCACATTATTTAAGTCTCATTGCTTATTTGCTTCTGGTTGCTAGAAGCTTGTTCATTGGCATTTTTTCCCATTCCTGAAACTGTCATTTAAGGAATTTGATCAATTTTGCTTTATATGTTGTTTTTTCTATTACATATTGCAAGATGTCTCAGATTGACCCTGAATCAGAAGATACTTCTGGAAAATTGCTGCTTGATGCTGGATCTACCAAAGTTAAGTGTATTTGTTGTAAACTTGTGGTAACTGTTCCTCCGGCTGTTGTTTGTAATGAATGTCATGACAAACTTGTTAATGCAGATAATATTTCCTTTAGTAATGTTCCATTACCTGTTGCTGTTCCATCAACATCTAATATTGATTTTTCTGGTTCAGAGGATTCTGTTTCAGAGGTTGATACTGATAAATCTTCATATTTATTCAAAATGGAATTTATTCATTCTTTACTTAAAGAAGTCTTAATTGCATTAGAAATAGAGGAATCTGGTCCTCTTGATACTAAATCTAAACGTTTGAATACGGTTTTTAAACCTCCTGTAGTTATTCCGGAGGTTTTTCCCGTCCCTGATGCTATTTCTGGAGTAATTTCCAGGGAATGGAATAATTTGGGTAATTCATTTACTCCTTCTAAACGGTTTAAGCAATTATATCCTATGCCATCTGACAGATTAGAGTTTTGGGACAAAATCCCTAAGGTTGATGGGGCTATCTCTACTCTTGCTAAACGTACTACTATTCCTACGGCAGATAGTACTTCCTTTAAGGATCCTTTAGATAGGAAAATTGAATCCTTTCTAAGAAAAGCTTACTTATGTACAGGTAATCTTCTTAGACCTGCTATATCTTTGGCGGATGTTGCTGCAGCCTCAACTTTCTGGTTGGAAGCTTTAGCACAACAAGTAACAGATCATAATACTCATAGCATTGTTAATCTTCTTCAAAATGCTAATAACTTTATTTGTGATGCCATCTTTGATATCATTAGGGTTGATGTCAGGTATATGTCTTTAGCTATTTTAGCTAGAAGAGCTTTATGGCTTAAAACTTGGAATGCTGATATGTCTTCTAAGTCAACTTTGCTTTCCCTTTCTTTCCAGGGTAATACATTGTTTGGTTCACAGTTGAATTCTATTATTTCAACTGTTACTGGGGGGAAAGGAACTTTTTTACCACAGGATAAAAAATCTAAAGGTAAATTTAGGTCTGCTAATCGTTTTCATTCCTTTCGTCACAATAAGGAACAAAAACCTGATCCTTCCCCTACAGGAGCAGTATCAGTTTGGAAACCATCTCCAGTCTGGAATAAATCCAAGCCTTTTAGAAAGCCAAAGTCAGCTCCCAAGTCCACATGAAGGTGCAGCCCTCATTCCAGCCCAGCTGGTAGGGGGCAGATTACGATTTTTCAAAGAAATTTGGATCAATTAGATTCACAATCTTTGGATTCAGAATATTGTTTCACAAGGGTACAGAATAGGCTTCAAGATAAGGCCTCCTGCAAGAAGATTTTTTCTTTCCCGTGTCCCAATAAATCCAGTGAAGGTTCAAGCATTTCTGAAATGTGTTTCAGATCTAGAGTTGGCTGGAGCAATTGTGCCAGTTCCAGTTTTGGAACAGGGACAGGGGTTTTACTCAAATCTCTTCATTGTACCAAAGAAGGAGAATTCCTTCAGACCAGTTCTGGATTTAAAAATATTGAATCGTTATGTAAGGATACCAACATTCAAAATGGTAACTATAAGGACTATTCTGCCTTTTGTTCAGCAAGGGCATTATATGTCGACCATAGATTTACAAGATGCATATCTGCATATTCCGATTCATCCATCAGGATCTCAAATCCTTAAATTTGAAGGTATGGAGATTGAACGCTTGATTCTCAGTCATAGAGGTTTCTCTGACTCCGTAATTAATACTAAGTTACAGGCTCGTAAATCTGTATCTAGGAAGATATATTATCGAGTCTGGAAGACTTACATTTCTTGGTGTTCTTCTCATCATTTTTCTTGGCATTCTTTTAGAATTCCTAGAATTTTACAGTTTCTTCAGGATGGTTTGGATAAAGGTTTGTCTGCAAGTTCCTTGAAAGGACAAATTTCTGCTCTTTCTGTGCTGTTTCACAGAAAGATTTCTAATCTTCCTGATATTCATTGTTTTGTACAGGCTTTGATTCGTATAAAACCTGTCATTAAGTCAATTTCTCCTCCTTGGAGTTTGAATTTGGTTCTGGGGGCTCTTCAAGCTCCTCCGTTTGAACCTATGCATTCACTGGATATTAAATTACTTTCTTGGAAAGTTTTGTTTCTTTTGGCCATCTCTTCTGCTAGAAGAGTTTCTGAATTATCTGCTCTCTTTCTTGTGAGTCTCCTTTTCTGATTTTTCATCAGGATAAGGCGGTGTTACGAACTTCATTTAAATTTTTACCTAAGGTTGTGAATTCTAACAACATTAGTAGAAAAATTGTGGTTCCTTCATTGTGTCCTAATCCTAAGAACTCTAAGGAAAGATTGTTGCATTCTTTGGATGTAGTTAGAGCTTTGAAATATTATGTTGAAGCTACTAAAGATTTCCGAAAGACTTCTAGTCTATTTGTTATCTTTTCTGGTTCTAGGAATGGTCAGAAGGCTTCTGCCATTTCTTTGGCATCTTGGTTAAAGTCTTTGATTCATCATGCTTATGTTGAGTCGGGTAGAACTCCGCCTCAAAGGATTACAGCTCATTCAACTAGGTCAGTCTCTACTTCCTGGGCATTTAGGAATGAAGCTTCGGTTGATCAGATTTGCAAAGCAGCAACTTGGTCTTCTTTGCATACTTTTACTAAATTCTAATATTTTGATGTGTTTCTTCTTCTGAAGCAGTCTTTGGTTGAAAAGTACTTCAGGCAGCTCATGGACTCTTGCTAATTACATGAAAGTAAACATAATTTATGTAAGAACTTACCTGATAAATTCATTTCTTTCATATTAGCAAGAGTCCATGAGGCCCACCCTTTTTGAGGTGGTTATGATTTTTTTGTATAAAGCACAATTATTCCAATTCCTTATTTTTTATGCTTTTGCACTTTTTTCTTATCACCCCACTTCTTGGCTATTCGTTAAAACTGATTTGTGGGTGTGGTGAGGGGTGTATTTATAGGCATTTTGAGGTTTGGGAAACTTTGCCCCTCCTGGTAGGAATGTATATCCCATACGTCACTAGCTCATGGACTCTTGCTAATATGAAAGAAATGAATTTATCAGGTAAGTTCTTACATAAATTATGTTTTTTACACATAAAATGCTATAACAGGGTCACAGTGTGGCTCCTTTATACCTTGATAGGATCCAGGATTAATATCCTCTGAAGGGGGTTTATTGAACATTTGGGGTTAATTAATCAGTGTAATAATTATTTACATGCTGCTTTGTGTGATTTTTTTCCTGGGCTGATAGACTGTGTTTTTGACTGGAACAAACAGTTTTTGAAAGTGTTGCACAGCTCCTATTACTTGCTGTACTTGTAATAACAGGGGAAGTACTGTCTTGCACTCCATGTGACCGGGTATGGTCTGTGTTCATTCCCTTCATTCCGGCTGATACTTGAACCTGAGGAGAGCGTTTCCTTTATTAACTGTCTGGGTCTAGGAGGTGGTGAGTGCCCCAGCCATTGGGAGTATAAAGGTGCAGTTTTCTATAATAAAAAATGTTTTTACTTGTGTCCTTCTGTGGGTATAACCTGAGCTATGGAGGACTCTGACATGTTAGAAGGTACTTCTTCTGTACTAAATCATACCTGTTTATATTGTGAGGAGGCCATGGTTCAATTATGTTCAACATGCCTTAACACCGTTATAAAGTCTAAGAACGGAGGCAAGCCTGCTAAGGCTCTTAGTCCCTCGTAGCCATCTACCTTTCAGGACTCGGCGTCCCATGAGATTACTACCCTTGCTACATTATCCACTCCACATGCAGTTCCCTGTAGCACATCTAATCCTTCTTCCTGCGGACTTTGCCGCGCAGTTAAAATCCGCGGTGTAACTCAGTGCATTGCCTTGCTCTAACAAACGCAAGAGAAAGGTTAAACATAGCTCACCTGACCTGGAGTCATCTAAATATTTATCAGATTTAGCTATTATGTCCCAGTTATCTGATGATGAGTTAACCTCTGTAGCTTCAGAGGGTGAACTTTCTGGGTCGAAGACCTTAGCATCTAAGCCTCCTGCTGCTGAGGAACCATCCTTTAGTTTTAAAACTGAGCACTTCCGTTTTTTATTAAAGGAGGTTCCGTCTACATTAGAGGTTCCAGAGGCCGCGCTGCCTGAAGAACCTATGATACCTAAATTAGACAGAGTTTATGAAGACATGAAAGTTCCTTTGACTTCTCCTGTGCCGGTTAAGATGGCGAACATTATTAAGAACGAATGGGAAAAAATTGGTTCTTCCTTTTCCCCCTCATCTACTTTTAAATAGTTTTTCCTGGTCCTAGACTCTCAACTGGATTTGTGGTGCTCCATTCTTAAGGTGGATGGTGCTACTATACCTCTTGAGGATAATTCTTTGTTCAGAAAGCCGATGGATAAGAAACTGGAAACCTTTCTGAGAAAGATGTTTTAATATACAGGATTTCTCTTGCATGGTGTATCCAGTCCACGGATTCATCCTTACTTGTGGGATATTCTCATTCCCTACAGGAAGTGGCAAAGAGAGCACACAGCAGAGCATTCCATATAGCTCCCCCTCTAGCTCCGCCCCCCAGTCATTCTCTTTGCCGCTCTAACAGAAGAGCATCTCCACAGGAGTGTAAAGTGAATGTGGTGTTAGATTTGTAGTTTTTTATCTTCTATCAAAAGTTTGTTATTTTTAAATGGTACCGGTTTGTACTATTTACTCTCTGGCAGAAAAGTGATGAAGATTTCTGCTGAGAGGAAAACGATTTTAGCATGTTGTAACTAAAATCCACTGCTGTTCCCACACAGGACTGAGGAGTAGCAGAAAACTTCAGTTGGGGGGAACAGTTTGCAGGCTTAACTGCATTAAGGTATGTTTCAGTCATCTTTTTTCTAGTCAAGACATGTTAATGCTAGAAGACTGACAAGAATCCCCATGTGGGAAGGGTAAGCCATGTTTTGAGACTCAGTATAGAATTACAGGCTTATTAACAGGGCTCAATAGACTGGTGGACACTGTGACAGGGCAATCGATTATTTTATTCAGCAAATACTCATTGGTAGACACTTTTAGCACCTTTGGTGTATTTATTATATATTTTTCTATCCACATGGCATAAAATTAGTGATTTTGAAGGCCTCACAACTCCGGAGTGGAGTGGGAGGGGCCCTAATTTCGCGCCTCTGTTGCGCAGTTCATTTCTTCAGACAGTTCATGCTGCTTCACGTGGAGGGTCCATAGACTGCTTGAGGGACTCACAGAAGCTGTTTTTCCCCTAAACTAATCCATAAGGGAAGGTAGGGCCACAGCAGACTGCTGTGGCATGGTGCTGTAGTTTTGTTTACCGGTTGTGGGCTTTAGGCTGCCCCGGTTTGGGCATTAAGGGGTTAATCAGGCTGAAACTTGTTGTGCAATCATATCGAAGCATTAGGCACATACTGTGAAAATTTCAGAAGATTTGGAGCATTTTTCACTGTTTTGTAAAAATTGTGTGCACTTTTATTTCTTAAAGGCACAGTACCGTTTATTTCAAATTGTGATTTTTATTTGATTAAAGTGTTTTCTTAGCCTGTTTGCATATAATACTAATCTGTTTAACATGTCTGACACTAAGGAAAAGCCTTGCTCTATGTGTTCAGTAGCCATGGTGGAACCCCCACTCAAAATGTGTTCCAAGTGCACTAATGTGTCTATACAATTTAAAGATCATATTGTGTCACTTAAAGATGTAGCCCAAGATGATTCTATGACGGAAGGTAATGAAGGTAGTCCACCTTCCTCTCCCCAAGTGTCACCACCAGTTACGCCCGCGCAAGCAGTACCTAGTACCTCTAGGGCATTGGCGCCTATTACATTGCAACAATTAGCGACAGTTATGAATAATTCCCTTACGGCCTTTCTATCCAAACTGCCAGTTTTTCCTACAAAGCGAGATAGCTCTGTTTTAAGAACAGATTATGAGCAGTCGGAAGCTTTGGGAGGTTTATCTGACGTACCCTCACAACACTCTACGAGGGATGTGATGTCTGAGGGAGAAATTTCTGATTTAGGAAAGGTTCCTCAGCGGGCAGATTCAGATTCATTAGCATTTAAATTTAAGTTGGAACACCTCCGCTTATTGCTTAGGGAGGTTCTATCCACTCTGGATGATTGTGACCCTATGGTGGTTCCAGAGAAATTGTGTAGAATGGACAAATACCTAGAGGTCCCTGTATACACTGATTCCTAAAAGGGGTTGCGGATATTTTTACCAGGGAGTGGGAAAGGCCAGGTGTCCCTTTTGTTCCCCCTCCTATTTTTAAGAAAATGTTCCCGATTACTGACCCCAGGCGGGACTCATGGCAGACGGTCCCTAAGGTAGAAGGAGCAGTTTCTACACTGGCTAAGCACACAACCATTCCAGTTGAAGACAGTGGTGCTTTTAAAGATCCTATGGATAAAAAATTAGAAGGTTTACTAAAGAACATTTTTGTGCAACAAGGGTTCCTTCTACAACCGATCGCCTGCATTATTCCTGTAACTACTGCAGCGGCTTTCTGGTTTGAGACGCTGGAGGAGTCGGTCCAGAGAGAGACCTCATATGACGAAATTATGGATAGAATTAAAGCTTTAAAACTGGCTAATTCTTTTATCACAGATGCCGCTTTGCAATTAGCTAAGTTAGCGGCAAAAAATTCAGGTTTCGCCATTATGGCGCGCAGAGCGCTTTGGCTCAAGTCATGGTCGGCCGATGTGTCGTCCAAATCAAAACTTCTAAATATCCCTTTCAAGGGAAAGACCCTTTTCGGGCCTGAGTTGAAAGAGATTATCTCAGATATCACCGGGGGAAAGGGCCATGCTCTTCCGCAGGATAGGCCTTTTAAGGCTAAAAACAAAGCTAATTTTCGTTCCTTTCGTAACTTCAGGAGCGGTCCTGCTTCAACCTCTGCAACCGCAAAGCAAGAGGGTAACGCTTCACAGCCCAAGGCAACCTGGAAGCCTTTGCAGGGCTGGAACAAGGGTAAACAGGCCAGGAAGCCTGCAGCTGCTACTAAGACAGCATGAAGGGGTAGCCCCCGATCCGGGACCGGATCTGGTAGGGGGCAGACTCTCTTCGCTCAGGCTTGGGCAAGAGATGTTCACGATCCCTGGGCATTAGCGATTGTTACTCAGGGATATCTTCTAGAATTCAAGGACTCCCCTCCAAGGGGAAGGTTCCACATTTCTCGTCTGTCTACAGACCAGACAAAGAAAGAGGCGTTCTTACCCTGTGTAGAAGATCTAATCAAGATGGTTGTGATATATCCAGTTCCAATTGCAGAACAAGGACTGGGTTTTTACTCAAACCTGTTTGTGGTTCCCAAAAAAGAAGGAACCTTCAGACCAATCCTGGATCTAAAGATTCTAAACAAATTCCTCAGAGTTCCATCATTCAAGATGGAGACCATTCGAACAATCTTACCTATGATCCAGGAAGGTCAATATATGACTACTGTGGATCTAAAGGATGCGTACCTACATATTCCTTTCCACAAAGATCATCATCAGTTCCTAAGGTTCGCCTTTCTGGACAAGCATTACCAGTTTGTGGCCCTTCCCTTCAGGTTGGCCACTGCTCCCAGAATTTTCACAAAGGTGCTAGGGTCCCTTCTGGCGGTACTAAGACCGCGGGGCATTGCAGTAGCACCTTATCTGGATAACATTTTAATACAGGCGTCATCTTTTCCCAGAGCCAAGGCTCACACGGAGATTGTTCTGGCCTTTCTAAGGTCTCACGGGTGGAAGGTGAACGTCGAAAAAAGTTCTCTGTCTCCGCTCACAAGGGTTCCCTTTTTAGGAACTCTAATAGACTCGGTAGAAATGAAAATATTTCTGACGGAGGTCAGGAAGTTAAAGCTTTTAACTACTTGCCGAGTTCTTCATTCCATTCCTTGGCCATCTGTAGCTCAGTGCATGGAGGTAATCTGATTAATGGTAGCGGCAATGGACGTGGTCCCTTTTGCACGAATACATCTTAGACCACTGCAACTGTGCATGCTCAAACAGTGGAATGGGGATTATGCAGATTTGTCTCCTCAAATACAACTGGACCAGAAAACCAGAGATTCTCTTCTCTGGTGGTTGTCTCAGGATCACCTGTCTCAGGGAATGTGCTTCCGCAGACCAGAGTGGATCATTGTAACGACCGACGCCAGTCTGTTAGGCTGGGGCGCGGTCTGGGACTCCCTGAAAGCTCAGGGTCTATGGTCTCGGGAAGAGTCTCTTCTCCCGATAAACATTTTTGAGCTGAGAGCGATATTCAACGCGCTCCAGGCATGGCCTCAACTAGCGGCGGCCAAATTCATCAGATTTCAGTCGGACAACATCACGACTGTAGCGTACATCAATCATCAGGGGGGAACAAAGAGTTCCCTAGCGATGAAGGAAGTAACCAAAATAATCAGGTGGGCGGAGGATCACTCCTGCCATCTATCTGCAATTCACATCCCAGGAGTTAACAACTGGGAGGTGGATTTTTTAAGTCGTCAGACTTTTCACCCGGGGGAGTGGGAACTCCACCCGGAGGTTTTTGCTCAGCTGACTCAGCTATAGGGCATTCCAGAATTGGATCTGATGGCGTCCCGTCAGAACACCAAACTTCCTCTCTACGGATCCAGGTCCAGGGACCCCAAGGCGGCATTGATAGATGCTCTAGTAGCGCCTTGGTCCTTCAATCTGGCTTATGTCTTTCCACCGTTTCCCCTTCTCCCTCGTCTGGTAGCCAGAATCAAACAGGAGAAGGCTTCGGTAATTCTGATAGCGCCTGGGTGGCCACGCAGGACTTGGTATGCAGACCTAGTGGACATGTCATCTGTCCCACCATGGACACTGCCAACGAGGCAGGATCTCCTAATACAGGGTCCATTCAAGCATCCAAATCTAGTTTCTCTGCAACTGACTGCTTGGAGATTGAACGCTTAATTCTTGCTAAGCGTGGGTTCTCTGAATCAGTTATAGATACTCTGATCCAGGCTAGGAAGCCTGTCACCAGGAAAATTTACCATAAGATATGGCGGAAATATCTTTGTTGGTGTGAATCCAAGGGTTACTCGTGGAGTAAGATTAGGATTCCAAGGATTTTGTCTTTTCTCCAAGAAGGATTGGAGAAAGGTTTGTCAGCTAGTTCCTTAAAGGGACAGATATCTGCGTTGTCTATCCTTTTACACAAGCGTCTGGCAGTAGTACCAGACGTTCAAGCGTTTGTACAGGCTTTAGTCAGAATCAAGCCTGTCTATAAACTTGTGGCTCCTCCATGGAGTCTAAATTTAGTTCTTTCAGTTCTTCAAGGGGTTCCGTTTGAAGCTTTATATTCCATAGATATTAAGTTATTATCTTGGAAAGTTTTGTTTTTGGTAGCTATATCTTCTGCTCGAAGAGTTTCGGAATTGTCTGCTTTGCAGTGTAATTCTCCTTATCTGGTGTTCCATGCAGATAAGGTAGTTTTGCGTACCAAACCTGGTTTTCTTCCTAAAGTTGTTTCTAATAAGAATATTAACCAGGAAATCATTGTTCCTTCCCTGTGTCCTAATCCAGTTTCAAAGAAGGATCGGCTATTACACAACCTTGATGTGGTTCGTGCTTTGAAATTCTATTTACAAGCAACTAAAGATTTCAGACAAACATCATCCTTGTTTGTTGTCTATTCTGGTAAGAGGAGAGGTCAGAAAGCGACTGCTACCTCTCTTTCCTTCTGGCTGAAAAGCATTATCCGATTGGCTTATGAGACTGTTGGGCAGCAGCCTCCTGAACGAATTACAGCTCATTCCACCAGAGCTGTGGCTTCCACTTGGGCTTTCAAGAATGAGGCTTCTGTTGAACAGATTTGTAAGGCAGCGACTTGGTCTTCACTGCATACTTTTGCCAAATTTTACAGATTCGATACTTTTGCTTCTTCGGAGGCTATTTTTGGGAGAAAGGTTTTACAAGCAGTGGTGCCTTCCGTTTAGGTTACCTGTCTTGTTCCCTCCCTTCATCCGTGTCCTAAAGCTTTGGTATTGGTATCCCACAAGTAAGGATGAATCCGTGGACTGGATACACCTTGCAAGAGAAAACAGAATTTATGCTTACCTGATAAATTACTTTCTCTTGCGGTGTATCCAGTCCACGGCCCGCCCTGGCGATTAAGTCAGGGTAAAATTTCTTGTTTGAACTACAGTCACCACTGCACCCTATGGTTTCTCCTTTTTCTCCTAACCGTCGGTCGAATGACTGGGGGGCGGAGCTAGAGGGGGAGCTATATGGACAGCTCTGCTGTGTGCTCTCTTTGCCACTTCCTGTAGGGAATGAGAATATCCCACAAGTAAGGATGAATCCGTGGACTGGATACACCGCAAGTGAAAGTAATTTATCAGGTAAGCATAAATTCTGTTTTTTGTTTCAACTGGTGGCTGCAGTTGCCGCAGTTGCTGGAGCGGCTACCTACTGGTGCGACTCTTTGTCGGAACTCATTAAGGTGGAGTCTCCCCTTGAGGATATTCAAGACAGAATTAAAGTTCTGTCTTCCTTCAAGATGGAGATGATAAGGTCCATCCTTCCTTTAATTCAGGAAGGCCAGTTTATGACCACTATAGATCTGAAGGTGCTTACCTTCATGTTCCAATACACAAGGAACACTTTCAGTTCCTAAGGTTTGCATTCCTGGACCAGCACTTCCAGTTCATTGCCCTTCCGTTTGGCCTAGCTACTGCTCCGAGAATCTTTACAAAGGTTCTGGGGGCTCTTCTAGCCATTTCCAGAACTAAGGGTATTGCAGTAGCCCCATACTTAGACGATATTCTGGTACCATCCTTTTGTCTTGCGGAAAAATTCTCGGAGTCCCTTCTCAGTCTTCTTCGATCACATAGATGAAAGATAAACCTGGAAAAGAGTTCTCTTATCCCAAGAACCAGGGTGGAATTAATAGGTACTGTAACAGACCAGAGACATTGCAAGCTAACTACGGCCTGTCTTGCCCTCAGGACCTCCTTGAGTCCCTCTGTGGCTCAGTGTATGGAGATGATTGGTCTCATGGTGTCCTGCATGGACATCATTCCTTTTGCCAGGTTCCGTCTCAGACCTTTACAACTGTGCATGCTGAGACAGTGGAACAGCGATCATTCAGATCTGTCTTAGATTGTATTAGACAGCCGGTCGAGAGAATCGCTCTCTTGGTGGCTCTGTCCAGATCATCTGTCCCGAGGGACATGCTTCTTAAGACCATCCTGGGAGATTGTGACTATGTACTCAAGCCTATCCGGATGGGGAGCTGTTTGGGGTGCCAGGAAGGCACAAGGGTTGTGGACTCAGGAGAAGGCTTGGCCACTTCTGGATTTGTCCCAGTGTATCAGATTCCAATCAGACAATATAACCTTGTTGGCTTACAGCAACCATCAGGGGGGGAACGAGAAGTTCCTTGGCGATGAAGAAAATATCTCAGACTCTAGAGTGGGTGGAGGCCCACCTCTGTTCGCTGTCAGTGATCCACATTCCCGGTGTGGACAACTGGGAGGCATATTTTCTCAGCAGGCAATCCTTCCATCCAGGGGAATGGTCTCTCCATCCCAAGGTGTTTGCAGAGATATGCAGCAAGTGGGGGATGCCAGAGATAGATCTCATGGCATCCCGTCTCAATACCAAGGTATCCAGGTATGGGTCGAGGTCAAGGGATCCCCAAGCGGATCTAATAGATGCACTAACAGTGCCCTGGAGGTTCAAACTCATATATCTCTTTCCACCATTACCTCTTCTTCCTCGAGTGGTGGCCTGCATCAAGCAGGAGTGGGTATAAGTAATCCTGATTGCTCCGTCGTGGCCGCGAAGGACGTGGTCACGGATCTAGTGGGGATGTCCTTATCTCCTTCGTTGAAGTTACCTTGTTGTAGAGACCTGCTGATACAAGGTCCATTTGTTCATCAAAATCTAGATTCTCTGAGGCTGACTGCATGGAGATTGAACGCTTATTCTTAGCCAAGAGAGGTTTCTCAGAAAGTGTCATTAATACTCTTATTCAAGCTTGTAAACCAGTTGCTCTGCGTATCTACCACAATATGTGGAGGACCTACTTAATCTGGTGTGAAGAGCGTGGTTTTTCCTGGCACAGAGTTAAGGTTGCCAGGATCTTATCTTTTCTCCAGGATGGGCTGGAGAAGGGCCTTTCTGCTAGTTCCCTGAGGGGACAGATTTCGGCCCTGTCGGTTTTATCGCACAAGAGACTGGCTGAGCTTCCAGACGTGCTGTCCTTTGTTAAGGCTCTGATTAGGATCAGACCTGTGTTTAGATCTGGGGCTCCTCCTTCGAGCCTAAATCTTGTTCTTCGGGTTTTACAACAGGTTCCGCTTGAGCCTTTTCATTCCGTTGACATTAAATTGTTATCTTCGTAGGTTCTCTTTTAATTGGCGGCTGCCTCTGCGTGCAGAGTTTTTGAGATCTCTGTTTTGCAATGTGAGCCACCTTATCTCATTTTTCATGCAGATATGGCAGTCTTACATACTTAATTAGGTTTTCTTCCTTAGGTTGTGTCAGATCGCAACATCAGTCAGGAGATTGTGGTTCCTTCCTTGTGTCCTAATCCTTCTTTATCAAAGGAACGCTTACTTCACAATTTTGATGTGGTTCGCTCCTTAAAGTTCTATCTTCAGGCTACTAAGGTGTTTAGACAATCTTCCTCTTTGTTTGTTGTCTATTCGGGGAAGCGTAAGGGGCAGAAGGCTACTTCTACGCTTACGAGACAGTGGGACATTGTCCTCCTGAGAGGATAACGGCTCATTCCACAAGAGCAGTGGCTTCCTCTTGGGCCTTTAAGAACGAGGCCTCTATGGATCAGATTTGTAAGGCGGCTACCTGGTCCTCCTTACATACTTTTTCAAAATGTTACAAGTTTGATGTTTTTGCTTCGGCTGAAGTAGCTTTCGGGAGAAAACTTTTGCAGGCTGTGGTGCCCTCAGAATAGGGTCCACCTCTTCCTTTTTGTTCCCTCCTGTTATTCTTTCAGTGTCCACTGGAGCTTGGGTATAGTTTTCCCAACAGTAAGGAATGAAGCCGTGGAGTCTCCCTATCTTAGGAAGGAAAACATAATTTATGCTTACCATATAAATTCTTTTTCTTCCGGATAGGGAGAGTCCACGGCCCTCGCCCCTGTTTTTTTTCTTGTCTATGGGCAGTCCCCTATTATTTATTTTATTCTTGTGGCACCATTTATACCCTAATGTTTTTCCTACTTTTCCTTGTTCCCTTGGCAGAATGACTGGAGTAATGAGGAAGTGGGAGGGATATTTAAGCCTTTGGCTGGGGTGTCCTTGCCTCCTCCTGGTGGCCAGGTGTTGTATTTCCCAACAGTAAGGAATGAAGCCGTGGACTCTCCATAAATTATGTTTTAGTGTTTAATGTCCCTTTAAGGTGCTAGAAAGCATTCATTTTTTAAATGCAACAGAAGCGAGAGTTCAGTCTAACAAGATGACACCTAGATTGTAAATTCCCACTGGAACAATGCCATCTCCTCTTTATGTTCTGTTTAGTTTTCATGATATATTTATTGCCCTCTTGTAGAGCTCAGGAGACGATTTGGCGCTGTATAAATAAAGCATAAAACATGTCTAATAACTAAATTAGTAATTGTTGTTTAAAATGTTCTCGGATATTGTTTTTAGACAGTAGGAGAGCCACATGTCAAGGCCATTCATTTACAAAGCCACCTTGCTTCAATTATGAAGGAAACTTTCACTGAGGCCAGAAAAGCGTTCTTTTTAAATATATTGCAGTTGTCGCTGGCGGTGAAATGGACCTCAGTAAAAAAGGATAAGTTAGCGATGCACTGCATGTTTATTGCTGTTAACAGATGAGATGGAGCAGAAATAATTCTTGGATTGTGATCACACAAGACTACATTCCTGTCCATATTGCAACCCTCAGACACAAAGAGCGGTTCCCATAGTAACTAATTATCACGCAACCCACTGTTGTACTGGATGTTCATATTTTGCCTTAAAGGGGTAGCAGACAGAATCCAATGTATGTTCTCCTTAGAACATGCTTTTGGAAATCTGTAATCTCATTTTGTTTAGCGCATTAGGTATTTATTATTAACCATCTATACTGCATTATCTGGTAGTCTTCCTTACTTTAAGGTGAAATGTGCTGTATGACATATGTAAGACATATCACTAGAGATCATATATAAGTCTTTAAAAAATCAAGCACAACGGCAGAAATAATATGCATATGTTGTCTCGTAACTTAATTTCCCCGGATGTATTAATTTTTGCTGAAGACAACACAGACTTGCAATTTTCTCACCTCAGGCAGCCATGGTCCTGGAATTGCTATTCAAAATGTCCTAAATTTCTTGTCCATAAAAAATCCACACATAATCACGCAACAAAAAGTCTGGAGAATTCTATTGTAAGCGATTGGGCAAGTAGAACCAAGACAGTGGGGGGACACACAAATCTATGTGTTTTATGGCAGTGATTCTTCATCCTAAGCAACAATAATTAAATAAAAATGAAGCATAAATTGAAGCAGTTTCTCATATTTTGTGATATACGTAAAATATTGTTTTTGGTTTTTTTTTAAATGCCTGATTAAATTATAAAGAGCAAACTTTCATATGGTTTTCACCCAAAGATACAAAACTGCATATGGTTTTCACTCAGATATTCAAACTTTTACACATTTTCCACATATATCACTGAATTTTTGTGAACAATATGGGCAAGATTACAAGTGGTGCACTGTAAGCCCGAGTTAACTGTCGAAAGTAAACACTACCGCACGTGCGCAAACTAAATTTGCCGGGTTAGCGTGACGGAAGTCCTCACGTAAAGGGTTAGGACTAAATAAAAAGTTTTACCAAACACAATATAAATACATTAAAATAACAACATTTATGCTTAGCTGGTCAATTATTTTCTTTCAGAATAATGATGGTCTACAGTCCTCTATAACATATGGGATATATTTCCCGCCATTAGGAGAAGGTCAAGAACCCATATCAGATCTTAAAATACCTCCCATTTCTCTCTTAGTTTAATGTATAGCCAAATAGAGAATAGGAAACATATAGGTAGGAAAGTCATAGCAGGGTCTGTAGAGGTGTCATTAGAACTGTCGTCCAAAAATTCAAATGGACGGGGCTTGGTAACCATTATCATTACTAAATAAAATAATTTATCATGTTAGCATAAATTTTGTTTTCTTTTGAAAAATGATGATGGTCCACAGTCCTCCATTAATACCCAAGCAGATGGTCTATGTTACGGAAAGGGTGGGACAATTTTTCTGGCAGTTCCTATTTAGCCGACACTGCAACCTGAAGGACTTTACTGCCAAAAGCTGCTTGCGAAGAATCAAACGCATCAAAGCGATAAAATGTTGAAGCTTTGCAAATCTGCTCCAAATATGCATAATTTTTTAAAAGCCCACAATGTTGCAACTGTTCTTGTAGAAAGAGCTGCAATACGCTTAGGAGGCGACTTTCCCGCCACCAAATAAGCCTTGTGAATCACTTGTTTATGCCAAGATGTCAACGCTACCTTAGTAGCTATCTGCCCCTTACGAATCCCAGAGTAGTGAACAAACAAACTAGAAGTTTGTCTGAAATCTTTAGTAGCTTGGAGATAGAATTTCAAATCCCTGACAACATCAAGATTATGTAATAGCCACTACTTAGAGTTAGCAGGATCTGAACACAATGAAGGAAAAACTATTTATTGATTGATATTTTCCATAGAAACTACCTTAGGAAGAAAATCATATTTTGTACAAAGAACAGTCTTATACTTGTGATTAAGTAGAATCTGAAAAAAAAGAAAAAAATGTGTGTCAGGTGTAGAGCAAGCTAAGTCATTATCTAATTTGTTTTACTCTCTTGATATTCTTTGCTGAAAAGCATATCTAGATAGGCTCAGTAGCTGCTGATTGGTTCCTGCACATAGAAGCCTCATGTGATTGGCTCACCCATGTGCATTGTTTTTTCTTCAACTAAGGATATCTAAAAAAAATGAAGCAAAATAAATAATAGAAGTAAATTGTAATGTTGTTTAAATTTGTATTCTCTATCTGAATCATGAAAGAAAATGTTTGGGTTTAGTGTCCCTTTAAGCAGCACTGGCTTACCAGGCATGTCAAATCCTTGTCCATACAGCTGCAGCAGTATCTCATGAAGCGCCCATCCAGTGCAGGTATTGGGTACCGCAGGGAATTGTAGTAGGATATACCTGTGTCCCTCAGGGGGATATTGTCAACTGTCTTAAATGTTTGCCACTTGTGAATAATCTTTCTCACTGTTTAATGATGGATTACATTTTTATTGAATGGCATTATACCTTTCCCAGATTGATTGGGCAGCAACAATTGCTTCTCTATGATCATTGCAGATGTCTTTCCAACTTGGCATTGTGTTAAAACCCACCTGAATGCTCCAGACCAGCAAACTGCTAAATCTTTGGCTTTTATAGAGGTGGTCACACTTGCTGATGATCAATTAATCAAGGGCATTTGATAAGCAGCACCAGGCTGCTACTTAGCCTCTTAATTCCTATGGAAGCAGTATGGGTGTACTTAGTTTTTCACACATGGCTTCTCCATTTTGGCTTTATTTTTGTTAAATAAATCATGACACAGTGTAATATGTCATGTGTTGTTGTTCATCTGAGGTAGTATTTACCTCATTTTAGGACCTGCTAAGGACCAGATGATTGTTATTGTGTCCTGATCCATAAAACCATAGAATTCAAAGAGGGTGTAGTTTTTTTCTTCACACAACTGGATATTGCAGCCACCAATCAACAGCTAGCTTCCAGTAGTTCATTGCTGCTTCTGAAACTACCTATCTATGCTTTTCAACAAAAGATACAAAGAGAACAAGCAAATTAGATATAATAGAAGTTGGACATTTCTATTTGATGCATAAAAGTTTAATTTTTACTTTAGTGTCCTTTTAAGCATGTTTATCTGCTCTCCTTTGCAGTGACCAATTAGGGTCAGATCTATTTTTGTAATGAACTGCTAAGTTAAAGGGATGCTAAAGTCGAAATTAAACTTTCATCATTCAGATAGAGCATGCAATACCAATTTACTTCCATTATCAAATTGTGCAGTCTTTTTATATGCACCCCTTCTGAGGCACCAGCTCCTACTGAGCATGTGCAAGAGTTCATAGTGCATAGGTATATGCGTCTTTGATTGGCTGATACCTGTCACATGATACATGAGGCTGGCTATTTTCTATTGCATTGTCTTTTTATTATGTACTTGTTTATGCAATTCTACTGTTAAATTACAGGAAATGTAGGTAAATAGTAGAAGTAAAATGCAGTTATTTCCCTTAATTTTGAGTTAAATGTCTCTTTAACCTAATTTGTTTTTTAATTTATATGAAAACATAACTATGTGTATACAAAAGGAAAAAAATAAGATTGCAATGCCCAATTAAGCCAACTAAACTAAACCAATATTGTTTGTGGTTTCTTAATTCCTTTTAGATTTTGAATTTGATGAGTGCAAAATAGCTCCACAAATGTGTAGTTAAAGGGACAGTCAAGTCCAAAATAAACTTTCATGATTCAAATAGGGCATGTCATTTTAAACAACTTTACAATTTACTTTTATCACCAAATTTGCTTTGTTGTCTTGGTATTCTTAATTGAAAGCTAAACCTAGGTAGGCTAATATATGCTTATTTCTTACACCTTAAAGGCCTCCTCTTATGTGAATGTTTTTTGACAGTTCACCACTAGAGGGCGTTAGTTCATGTGTGTCATATAGATAGCACTGTGCTTACAAACGTGGAGTTACCTAGGAGTCAACACTGATTGGCTAAAATGCAAGTCTGTCAAAAGAACTGAAATAAGGGGGCAGTTTGCAGAGGCTTAGATACAAGGTAATCACAGAGGTAAAAAGTAAATTAAAGGGACAGTCAAGTCCAAAAAAAAAACTTTCATGATTTAAATAGGGAATGTAATTTTAAACAATTTTCCAATTTACTTTTATCACCAATTTTGCTTTGTTCTCTTGGTATTCTTAGTTGAAAGCTAAACCTAGGAGGTTCATATGCTAATGTCTTAGACCTTGACGACTGCCTCTAATCTGAATGCATTTTGACCACTAGAGGGCATTAGTTCATGTGTTTCATATAGATAACATTGAGTTCATGCACGTCAAGTTACCCTGGAGTGAGCACTGATTGGCTAAAATGCAAGTCTGTCAAAAGAACTGAAGTAAGGAGGCAGTTTGCAGAGGCATAGATACAAGGTAATCACAGAGGTAAAAAGAGTATTTCTATAACAGTGTTGTTTATGCAAAACTGGGGAATGGTAATTAAAGGGATTATCTTTCTTTTTAAACAACAAAAATTCTGGTGTTGACTGTCCCTTTAATATTACTGTGTTGTTTATGCAAAACTGGGGAATGGGTAATAAAGGTATTATCTATCTTTTTAAACAACAAAAATTCTGGTGTTGACTGTCGCTTTAAGTGTAAAGAATTTGAATTGTGAGCAGAAAATCAGGACAGGCACATGCTATTTCTCGTCAAAACAATAATAAAAAAGTACACTGATAAGCAATGAAAATATGTGATTGTGATTGCGTTAATAAGTCATGCTGATAATTATCAAATGATCAAACAATAGGTTGTGACCAGCCTCTATATTAGTTGTTTAAAGGGACTTGAAATCCAAACTTTTTTCTTTATTTTTCTGGCAGAGCATACAATTTGAAAAAAAACTTTCCAGTTTACTATTATTATCTAATTTGCTTTGTTCTCGTGGTATTCTTTGTTGAAAAGCATGTCTAGCTAGGCTCAGGAGCAGCAGCGCACTACTAGAAGCTAGCTGCTGATTGGTGGCTGCACATATATGACTCACTGTTTAATGATGGATTACATTTTTATTGAATGGCATTATACCTTTCCCAGATTGATTGGGCAGCAACAATTGCTTCTCTATGATCATTGCAGATGTCTTTCCAACTTGGCATTGTGTTAAAACCCACCTGAATGCTCCAGACCAGCAAACTGCTAAATCTTTGGCTTTTATAGAGGTGGTCACACTTGCTGATGATCAATTAATCAAGGGCATTTGATAAGCAGCACCAGGCTGCTACTTAGCCTCTTAATTCCTATGGAAGCAGTATGGGTGTACTTAGTTTTTCACACATGGCTTCTCCATTTTGGCTTTATTTTTGTTAAATAAATCATGACACAGTGTAATATGTCATGTGTTGTTGTTCATCTGAGGTAGTATTTACCTCATTTTAGGACCTGCTAAGGACCAGATGATTGTTATTGTGTCCTGATCCATAAAACCATAGAATTCAAAGAGGGTGTAGTTTTTTTCTTCACACAACTGGATATTGCAGCCACCAATCAACAGCTAGCTTCCAGTAGTTCATTGCTGCTTCTGAAACTACCTATCTATGCTTTTCAACAAAAGATACAAAGAGAACAAGCAAATTAGATATAATAGAAGTTGGACATTTCTATTTGATGCATAAAAGTTTAATTTTTACTTTAGTGTCCTTTTAAGCATGTTTATCTGCTCTCCTTTGCAGTGACCAATTAGGGTCAGATCTATTTTTGTAATGAACTGCTAAGTTAAAGGGATGCTAAAGTCGAAATTAAACTTTCATCATTCAGATAGAGCATGCAATACCAATTTACTTCCATTATCAAATTGTGCAGTCTTTTTATATGCACCCCTTCTGAGGCACCAGCTCCTACTGAGCATGTGCAAGAGTTCATAGTGCATAGGTATATGCGTCTTTGATTGGCTGATACCTGTCACATGATACATGAGGCTGGCTATTTTCTATTGCATTGTCTTTTTATTATGTACTTGTTTATGCAATTCTACTGTTAAATTACAGGAAATGTAGGTAAATAGTAGAAGTAAAATGCAGTTATTTCCCTTAATTTTGAGTTAAATGTCTCTTTAACCTAATTTGTTTTTTAATTTATATGAAAACATAACTATGTGTATACAAAAGGAAAAAAATAAGATTGCAATGCCCAATTAAGCCAACTAAACTAAACCAATATTGTTTGTGGTTTCTTAATTCCTTTTAGATTTTGAATTTGATGAGTGCAAAATAGCTCCACAAATGTGTAGTTAAAGGGACAGTCAAGTCCAAAATAAACTTTCATGATTCAAATAGGGCATGTCATTTTAAACAACTTTACAATTTACTTTTATCACCAAATTTGCTTTGTTGTCTTGGTATTCTTAATTGAAAGCTAAACCTAGGTAGGCTAATATATGCTTATTTCTTACACCTTAAAGGCCTCCTCTTATGTGAATGTTTTTTGACAGTTCACCACTAGAGGGCGTTAGTTCATGTGTGTCATATAGATAGCACTGTGCTTACAAACGTGGAGTTACCTAGGAGTCAACACTGATTGGCTAAAATGCAAGTCTGTCAAAAGAACTGAAATAAGGGGGCAGTTTGCAGAGGCTTAGATACAAGGTAATCACAGAGGTAAAAAGTAAATTAAAGGGACAGTCAAGTCCAAAAAAAAAACTTTCATGATTTAAATAGGGAATGTAATTTTAAACAATTTTCCAATTTACTTTTATCACCAATTTTGCTTTGTTCTCTTGGTATTCTTAGTTGAAAGCTAAACCTAGGAGGTTCATATGCTAATGTCTTAGACCTTGACGACTGCCTCTAATCTGAATGCATTTTGACCACTAGAGGGCATTAGTTCATGTGTTTCATATAGATAACATTGAGTTCATGCACGTCAAGTTACCCTGGAGTGAGCACTGATTGGCTAAAATGCAAGTCTGTCAAAAGAACTGAAGTAAGGAGGCAGTTTGCAGAGGCATAGATACAAGGTAATCACAGAGGTAAAAAGAGTATTTCTATAACAGTGTTGTTTATGCAAAACTGGGGAATGGTAATTAAAGGGATTATCTTTCTTTTTAAACAACAAAAATTCTGGTGTTGACTGTCCCTTTAATATTACTGTGTTGTTTATGCAAAACTGGGGAATGGGTAATAAAGGTATTATCTATCTTTTTAAACAACAAAAATTCTGGTGTTGACTGTCGCTTTAAGTGTAAAGAATTTGAATTGTGAGCAGAAAATCAGGACAGGCACATGCTATTTCTCGTCAAAACAATAATAAAAAAGTACACTGATAAGCAATGAAAATATGTGATTGTGATTGCGTTAATAAGTCATGCTGATAATTATCAAATGATCAAACAATAGGTTGTGACCAGCCTCTATATTAGTTGTTTAAAGGGACTTGAAATCCAAACTTTTTTCTTTATTTTTCTGGCAGAGCATACAATTTGAAAAAAAACTTTCCAGTTTACTATTATTATCTAATTTGCTTTGTTCTCGTGGTATTCTTTGTTGAAAAGCATGTCTAGCTAGGCTCAGGAGCAGCAGCGCACTACTAGAAGCTAGCTGCTGATTGGTGGCTGCACATATATGACTCTTGTCATTGGCTCATCTGAGGTATTCAGCTAACTCCCAGTAGTGTATTGCTGTTTCTTCAACAAAGAAAACAAACAAACAAATAAATAAACTGGAATGTTGTTTAAAATTGTATCCTCTATCTGAAATTTTGGGTTTCATGCCCCTTAACCCCTTAACGACCAGCGACATAGCCAGTACATTTCAGGTCTTTCTATGTGGCTTGTTTTTTCAATAGTGGGGGGGGGGGGGGTATAATAGCGTGGTCTTCCTGCAGAGTTTGGCTATTGAAAACTAATTGCAGCAAACAAGGTATTTGATTTGCTTTACAAATGTTTAAACTTGGCTGATATGTTTTTCATGAGAACATGTTTAGTGTCCCTTTAATGCCCCTGTGTCTGACACTGAAAAGCTGTATGGATGTCACAAACATTCTTGTTTCTCCTTTACCAGTGTGCTTAAAGCCATTCGTGTGAGTGACAACTTCCATGCAAGGTACAATGCTTTGTCTCGTACCTACACGTACAGGGTGGTGACTGGATGCAGCAGAATAGACCTTCCAGTGTTTGAGAGGGACCTTTGCTGGGCAGCACATGGAGGGTGAGTCTTAATGCATGTATAAGTATTGCTCATTGTCAGGTGGTAACATTCTGATGTGACTCACACACCAGTGAGCATGGAATTAATGTGTTTGCTATGTCACCTTTGTATAATAAAAGTTTGTTCAGCGTATAAATACCTAGAGTGGCTTTATAAGAGCAACGTATGGCTTCATTGTTTGTTCAGACAGATAGCGAGGCGAGGCCTTTGAGAGACTTCCTGTGCGCACTGCCTTAAAACTTCTGCTCCCTAAAGTTCTGCTATAGAGCTTATTGATCCAAATTAATTTTCCTGGAATAAGATAATTGATTGATTACTATTTTTTAACGTTAGCTTACGTTACTCTCAGTATGTGAGGAGGTCACATGACTACATAAGCTGTGGCACAAATAGGTCTAGATTTACAAGGTGAGCGCAATCGATAGCGCAGGGTGCATTATCTTGTGCTTCCCCTACAAATAACACATAATACAATTACAAGTGGATGATTACAAATTTTAACCAGAGAATCTTAACATGGCAGAATTTATTTTTATCCCGCCCTATACTTTTAAAGGGATACTAAACCCAATTTCTTCTGTTATGTGTGATCAGTCCACGGGTCATCATTACTTCTGGGATATAACTCCTCCCCAACAGGAAATGCAAGAGGATTCACCCAGCAGAGCTGCATATAGCTCCTCCCCTCTACGTCAGTCCCAGTCATTCTCTTGCACCCAACGACTAGATAGGATGTGTGAGAGGACTATGGTGATTATACTTAGTTTTTATGACTTCAATCAAAAGTTTGTTATTTTAAAATAGCACCGGAGCGTGTTATTACTTCTCTGGCAGAGTTTGAGGAAGAATCTGACAGGGATTTTTTACTATGATTTTAACCGGAGTCGTTAAGATCATATTGCTGTTCTCGACCATCTGAGGGAGGTAAAGGCTTCAGATCAGGGGACAGCGGGCAGATGAATCTGCATTGAGGTATGTGGCAGTTTTTATTTTCTGAATGGAATTGATGAGAAAAGCCTGCCATACCGTTAAAATGACATGTATGTTTACACTTCAGTATTCTGGGGATGGTATTTCACCGGAACTACTGTGTTAAAAGTCACTAATCCTTTTAATAACTATTCTCATGTTAAACGTTTTTGCTGGAATGTAGAATCGTTTACATTGCTGAGGTACTGTGTGAATAAATATTTGGGCATTATTTTCCACTTGGCAGTTTTTTTGCTTTAATTGTGACAGTTTCGTTTCTCTTCACTGCTGTGTGGGAGAGGGAGGGGCCGTTTTTGGCGCCCTTTGCTAAAAGTTGTGTTGTTTTAAAGTTTGATGCAATAACTGTTTTTCAGTTCATTATTTCAACTGTCATTTAATCGTTAGTACCTCTTTGAGGCACAGTGCGTTTTTTTGCTAAAAAAGATTATAACCAAGTTGTAAGTTTTTTTGCTAGTGTGTTAAACATGTCTGACTCAGAGGAAGATATCTGTGTCATTTGTTCCAATGCCAAGGTGGAGCCCAATAGAAATTTATGTACTAACTGTATTGATGCTACTTTAAATAAAAGTCAATCTGTACAATGTGAACAAATTTCACCAAACAGCGAGGGGAGAGTTATGCCGACTAACTCGCCTCACGCGACAGTACCTGCATCTCCCGCCCGGGAGGTGCGTGATATTTTGGCGCCTAGTACATCTGGGCGGCCATTACAGATAACATTACAAGATATGGCTACTGTTATGACTGAAGTTTTGTCTAAATTACCTGAACTAAGAGGCAAGCGTGATCACTCTGGGGTGAGAACAGAGTGCGCTGACAATGCTAGGGCCATGTCTGATACTGCGTCACAGCTCGCAGAGCATGAGGACGGAGAGCTTCATTCTGTGGGTGACGGTTCTGATCCAAACAGATTGGACTCAGATATTTCAAATTTTAAATTTAAATTGGAGAACCTCCGTGTACTACTAGGGGAGGTCTTAGCAGCTCTCAACGATTGTAACACTGTTGCAATACCAGAGAAACTGTGTAGGTTGGATAAATACTTTGCGGTACCGGCGAGTACTGACGTTTTTCCTATACCTAAGAGACTAACTGAAATTGTTACTAAGGAGTGGGATAGACCCGGTGTGCCGTTCTCACCCCCTCCAATATTTAGAAAGATGTTTCCAATAGACGCCACCACTCGGGACTTATGGCAAACGGTCCCCAAGGTGGAGGGAGCAGTTTCTACTTTAGCTAAGCGTACCACTATCCCGGTGGAGGATAGCTGTGCTTTCTCAGATCCAATGGATAAAAAATTAGAGGGTTACCTTAAGAAAATGTTTGTTCAACAAGGTTTTATATTACAACCCCTTGCATGTATCGCGCCGATTACGGCTGCGGCAGCATTTTGGATTGAGTCGCTTGAAGAGAACCTTAGTTCCTCTACGCTAGACGACATTACGGACAGGCTTAGAGTCCTTAAACTAGCTAATTCTTTCATTTCGGAGGCCGTAGTACATTTAACCAAACTTACGGCTAAGAACTCAGGATTCGCCATACAGGCACGCAGGGCACTGTGGCTAAAATCCTGGTCAGCTGATGTTACTTCTAAGTCCAAATTACTTAATATACCTTTCAAGGGGCAGTCCTTATTCGGGCCCGGTTTGAAAGAAATTATCGCTGACATTACGGGAGGTAAGGGCCACGCCCTACCTCAAGACAAGGCCAAAGCTAAGGCTAGACAGTCTAATTTTCGTCCCTTTCGGAATTTCAAAACAGGAGCAGCATCAACCTCCACTGCACCAAAACAGGAAGGAGCTGTTGCTCGTTACAGGCAAGGCTGGAAGCCTAACCAGTCCTGGAACAAAAGCAAGCAGGCCAGGAAACCTGCTGCTGCCCCAAAGACAGCATGAACCGAGAGCCCCCGATCCGGGACCGGATCTAGTAGGGGGCAGACTCTCCCTCTTCGCCCAGGCCTGGGCAAGAGATGTTCAGGATCCCTGGGCACTAGAGATCATATCTCAGGGATACCTTCTAGACTTCAAATTATCTCCCCCAAGAGGGAGATTTCATCTGTCAAGGTTGTCAACAAACCAGATAAAGAAAGAAGCGTTTCTACGCTGCGTACAAGATCTGTTAACAATGGGAGTGATCCATCCGGTTCCGTGGTCGGAACAAGGACAAGGGTTCTACTCAAACCTGTTTGTGGTTCCCAAAAAAGAGGGAACTTTCAGGCCAATCTTAGATTTAAAGACTCTAAACAAATTCCTAAGAGTTCCATCGTTCAAAATGGAAACTATTCGGACAATCTTACCCATGATCCAAGAGGGTCAGTACATGACCACAGTGGATTTAAAGGATGCTTACCTTCACATACCGATCCACAAAGATCATCACCGGTATCTAAGGTTTGCCTTCTTAGACAGGCACTACCAGTTTGTAGCTCTTCCATTCGGATTGGCTACGGCTCCAAGAATCTTCACAAAGGTTCTGGGTGCCCTTCTAGCGGTACTAAGACCGCGAGGGATTTCGGTAGCTCCGTACCTAGACGACATTCTAATACAAGCTTCAAGCTTTCAAACTGCCAAGTCTCATACAGAGTTAGTTCTGGCATTTCTAAGGTCGCATGGATGGAAAGTGAACGAAAAGAAGAGTTCTCTCTTTCCTCTCACAAGAGTTCCATTCTTGGGGACTCTTATAGATTCTGTAGAAATGAAGATTTACCTGACAGAAGACAGGTTAACAAAACTTCAAAATGCATGCCGCGTCCTTCATTCCATTCAACACCCGTCAGTAGCTCAATGCATGGAGGTGATCGGCTTAATGGTAGCGGCAATGGACATAGTACCTTTTGCACGCCTACACCTCAGACCGCTGCAATTATGCATGCTAAGTCAGTGGAATGGGGATTACTCAGATTTGTCCCCTGCTCTGAATCTGAATCAAGAGACCAGAAATTCTCTTCTATGGTGGCTTCATCGGCCACACCTGTCTAGGGGGATGCCATTCAGCAGGCCAGACTGGACAATTGTAACAACAGACGCCAGCCTACTAGGTTGGGGCGCTGTCTGGAATTCTCTGAAGGCTCAGGGACTATGGAATCAGGAGGAGAGTCTCCTTCCAATAAACATTCTGGAATTGAGAGCAGTTCTCAATGCCCTTCTGGCTTGGCCCCAGTTAATAACTCGGGGGTTCATCAGGTTTCAGTCGGACAACATCACGACTGTAGCTTACATCAACCATCAGGGAGGGACAAGAAGCTCCCTAGCAATGATGGAAGTATCAAAGATAATTCGCTGGGCAGAGTCTCACTCTTGCCACCTGTCAGCAATCCACATCCCGGGAGTGGAGAACTGGGAGGCGGATTTCTTGAGTCGCCAGACTCTTCATCCGGGGGAGTGGGAACTTCATCCGGAGGTCTTTGCCCAAATACTTCGACGTTGGGGCAAACCAGAGATAGATCTCATGGCGTCTCGCCAGAACGCCAAACTTCCTCGCTACGGGTCCAGATCCAGGGATCCGGGGGCAGTTCTGATAGATGCTTTGACAGCACCTTGGAACTTCAGGATGGCTTATGTGTTTCCACCCTTCCCGCTGCTTCCTCGATTGATTGCCAAAATCAAACAGGAGAGAGCATCAGTAATTCTAATAGCACCTGCTTGGCCACGCAGGACTTGGTATGCAGATCTAGTGGACATGTCATCCTGTCCGCCTTGGTCTCTACCTCTAAGACAGGACCTTCTGATACAGGGTCCATTCAAACATCAAAATCTAACTTCTCTGAAGCTGACTGCTTGGAAATTGAACGCTTGATTTTATCAAAACGTGGTTTTTCTGAGTCGGTTATTGATACCCTGATTCAGGCTAGGAAGCCTGTTACCAGAAGGATTTACCATAAAATATGGCGGAAATACCTATACTGGTGCGAATCCAAAGGTTACTCCTGGAGTAAGGTTAGGATCGCTAGGATATTGTCTTTTCTACAAGAAGGTTTAGAAAAGGGTTTATCAGCTAGTTCATTAAAGGGACAGATTTCAGCTCTGTCCATCTTGTTACACAGACGTCTGTCAGAAAATCCAGACGTCCAGTCCTTTTGTCAGGCTTTAGCTAGGATCAAGCCTGTGTTTAAAGCTGTTGCTCCACCATGGAGTTTAAACTTAGTTCTTAACGTCTTACAGGGTGTTCCGTTTGAACCCCTTCATTCCATTGATATAAAAATGTTATCTTGGAAAGTTCTGTTTTTGATGGCTATTTCCTCGGCTCGAAGAGTCTCTGAGTTATCAGCCTTACATTGTGATTCCCCTTATCTGATTTTTCACTCAGACAAGGTAGTTCTGCGTACTAAACCTGGGTTCTTACCTAAGGTAGTCACTAACAGGAACATCAATCAAGAGATTGTTGTCCCATCCTTGTGTCCAAATCCTTCTTCAAAGAAGGAACGTCTTTTACACAATCTGGATGTAGTTCGTGCCCTCAAGTTCTACTTGCAGGCAACTAAAGATTTTCGCCAAACTTCTTCCTTGTTTGTCGTTTACTCTGGACAGAGGAGAGGTCAAAAAGCTTCTGCTACCTCTCTCTCTTTTTGGCTTCGTAGCATAATACGTTTAGCCTATGAGACTGCTGGACAGCAGCCTCCTGAAAGAATTACAGCTCACTCCACTAGAGCTGTGGCTTCCACTTGGGCCTTTAAGAATGAGGCCTCTGTTGAACAGATTTGCAAGGCTGCAACTTGGTCTTCGCTTCATACTTTTTCCAAATTTTACAAATTTGACACTTTTGCTTCTTCGGAGGCTATTTTTGGGAGAAAGGTTCTTCAGGCAGTGGTTCCTTCTGTATAATGAGCCTGCCTATCCCTCCCGTCATCCGTGTACTTTTGCTTTGGTATTGGTATCCCAGAAGTAATGATGACCCGTGGACTGATCACACATAACAGAAGAAAACATAATTTATGCTTACCTGATAAATTCCTTTCTTCTGTTGTGTGATCAGTCCACGGCCCGCCCTGTTTTAAGGCAGGTAAATATCTTTTAAATTATACTCCAGTCACCACTTCACCCTTGGTTACTCCTTTCTCGTTGATTCTTGGTCGAATGACTGGGACTGACGTAGAGGGGAGGAGCTATATGCAGCTCTGCTGGGTGAATCCTCTTGCATTTCCTGTTGGGGAGGAGTTATATCCCAGAAGTAATGATGACCCGTGGACTGATCACACAACAGAAGAAAGGAATTTATCAGGTAAGCATAAATTATGTTTTTTTTCTTTCATGATTCAGATAGAGCATGAGATTTTAAGCACCTTTCTAATTTACTCCTATTATGAATTTTTCTTTGTTCTCATGCTATCTTGATTTGAAAAAGCATTACTGTAAGCTTTAGAGCCGGACCATTTTTTGTTCAGCACCTGGGTAGCACTTGCTGATTTGTGGCTAAATGTAGCAAACCAATCAGCAAGCTCTACCAAGGTGCTGAACTAAAAATGGGCCGGCTCCTAACCTTTTATTACTGCTTTTTCAAATCAAGATAACATGAAAACAAAGAAAAATTGATAATAGGAGTAAATTAGAAAGTTGCTTAAAATTGCATGCTCTATCTGAATCATGAAAGAAAAAAATGTGGGGTTAGTATCCCTTTAATGGATAGCACAGGGAGTGGTATTAGTGCACTCATTGCAAATGATGAGTTTGCAATCAAGAGCAATTGAGAATACCACTTTGAAATATAATGCTTTTTGAGACATGAAGTAAACCATTATTAACAATAGCATACCACATAACTACATGAAGAACTCCACTACTTGCACACCATCGGCTTAGGGCCCCCATACAAGCCCATTATCTAAGGTTATAGCACACCTGTGCTATGCAATATGCAGATGTTATCATGTTCTAGGTCAGTGTTTCTCAACCGCGGTCCTCAGATACCCCTAACAGTCCAGATTTTTATTATAGCTGAAATAGAGCAAATCAGCTGATCAGTAACCATGGTTACTAACCTGCTCTCACCTATCAGCTGATTATTTCACCTGTGCTCTAGTTCAGCTTTAATGAAAACCTGTCCTGTAGGGGGTATTTGAGGACTGCGGTAGTGCGAGCACAAGATAAGGCACCCTGCGCTATTGATTGCTGTCCTACACTATTCCTCAAGCAAAAACAATTAACTTTGGACTTTTAATATGAAGAAATAATAGAAGTAATAGTGACTGCAGTATGCTAACACACAGTAGCGCTGTGTTCTTTGCACTATACTTGTAATTTAGGTCATAGTGTGTCTTAAAAGTAGCTGAAATTATATTTCTCCAACATTGGTGTGTCCGGTCCATGGCGTCATCCTTACTTGTGGGATATTCTCTTCCCCAACAGGAAATGGCAAAGAGTCCCAGCAAAGCTGGTCACATGATCCCTCCTAGGCTCCGCCCACCCCAGTCATTCTCTTTGCCGTTGCACAGGCAACATCTCCACGGAGATGGTTAAGAGTTTTTTGGTGTTTAAATGTAGTTTTATTCTTCTATCAAGTGTTTGTTATTTTAAAATAGTGCTGGTATGTACTATTTACTCTGAAACAGAAAAGGATGAAGATTTCTGTTTGTAAGAGGAAGATGATTTTAGCAGACAGTAACTAAAATCGATTGCTGTTTCCACACAGGACTGTTGACATGAAGTAACTTCAGTTGGGGGAAACAGTTAGCAGTCTTTTCTGCTTAAGGTATGACTAGCCATATTTCTAACAAGACCATGTAATGCTGGAAGGCTGTCATTTCCCCTCATGGGGACCGGTAAGCCATTTTCTTAGTTAAACATAAAAGAATAAAGGGCTTCAAAAAGGGCTTAAAAACTGGTAGACATGTTTCTGGGCTAAAACAATTGCTTTACTAGGCATATTATGCAGATTCTAACTAATTATTGGTATTATAATCTTGGGGAACGTTTAGAAAAACGGCAGGCACTGTGTTGGACACCTTTTTCAGATGGGGGCCTTTCTAGTTATAGACAGAGCCTCATTCTGGGACTGTATAGGGGTTAAATGTAAAAACGGCTCCGGTTCCGTTAATTTAAGGGTTAAAGCTCTGAAATTTGGTGTGCAATACTTTTAATGCTTTAAGACACTGTGGTGAAATTTTGGTGAATTTTGAACAATTCCTTCATACTTTTTCACATATTCAGTAATAAAGTGTTTTCAGTTTGAAATTTAAAGTGACAGTAACGGTTTTATTTTAAAACGTTTTTTGTGCTTTGTTGACAAGTTTAAGCCTGTTTAACATGTCTGTACCATCAGATAAGCTATGTTCTATATGTATGAAAGCCAATGTGTCTCCCCATTTAAATTTATGTGATAATTGTGCCATAGTGTCCAAACAAAGTAAGGACAGTAATGCAACAGATAATGATATTGCCCAAGATGATTCCTCAAATGAGGGGAGTAAACATGATACTACATCATCCCCTACTGTGTCTACACCAGTTTTGCCCACACAGGAGGCCCCTAGTACATCTAGTGCGCCAATACTTATTACCATGCAAAATTAACGGCTGTAATGGATAACTCCATAGCAAATCTTTTATCCAAAATGCCTACTTATCAGAGAAAGCGCGATTGCTCTGTTTTAAACACTGAAGAGCAAGAGGACGCTGATGATAACTGTTCTGACATACCCTCACACCAATCTCAAGGGGCCATGAGGGAGGTTTTGTCTGATGGAGAAATTTCAGATTCAGGAAAAATTTCTCATCAAGCTGAACCTGATGTTGTGACATTTAAATTTAAATTAGAACATCTCCGCGCACTGCTTAAGGAGGTGTTATCTACTCTGGATGATTGTGACAATTTGGTCATTCCAGAGAAATTATGTAAGATGGACAAGTTCCTAGAGGTTCCGGTGCCCCCCGACGCTTTTCCTATACCCAAGCGGGTGGCGGACATAGTAAATAAAGAGTGGGAAAGGCCCGGCATACCTTTTGTTCCCCCCCCTATATTTAAGAAATTATTTCCTATAGTCGACCCCAGAAAGGACTTATGGCAGACAGTCCCCAAGATCGAGGGGGCGGTTTCTACTCTAAACAAACGTACTACTATTCCTATCGAAGATAGTTGTGCTTTCAAAGATCCTATGGATAAGAAATTAGAGGATTTGCTTAAAAAGATTTTTGTACAGCAAGGTTACCTTCTACAACCAATTTCATGCATTGTTCCTGTCACTACGGCAGCGTGTTTCTGGTTCGAGGAACTAGAAAAATCGCTCAGTAAAGAATCTTCGTATGAGGAGGTTATGGACAGAGTTCAAGCACTTAAATTGGCTAACTCTTTTGTTTTAGATGCCGCTTTGCAATTAGCTAGATTAGCGGCGAAAAATTCAGGGTTTGCTGTCGTGGCGCGCAGAGTGCTTTGGCTAAAGTCTTGGTCAGCGGATGTGTCTTCCAAGATAAAATTGCTTAACATTCCTTTCAAAGGTAAAACATTATTTGGACCTGATTTGAAAGAGATTATTTCAGACATCACTGGGGGAAAGGGCCACGCCCTCCCACAGGATAGGTCTTTTAAGGCTAATAATAAGCCTAATTTTCGTCCCTTTCGCAGAAACGGACCAGTCTCTAATTCTGTATCCTCTAAGCAAGAGGGTAATACTTCACAACCCAAACCAGCCTGGAAACCAATGCAAGGCTGGAACAAGGGTAAGCAGGCCAAGAAGCCTACCACTGCTACCAAAACAGCATGAAGGGATAGCCCCCGATCCGGGACCGGATCTAGTGGGGGGCAGACTTTCTCTCTTTGCTCAGGCTTGGGCAAGAGATGTTCAGGATCCTTGGGCGCTAGAAATAGTTTCTCAAGGTTATCTCCTGGAATTCAAGGAACTACCCCCAAGGGGAAGGTTCCACAGGTCTCAATTATCTTCAAACCAAATAAAGAGACAGGCATTCTTACATTGTGTAGAAGACCTGTTAAAGATGGGAGTGATACATCCAGTTCCAATAAGAGAACAAGGAATGGGATTTTATTCCAATCTGTTCATAGTTCCCAAAAAAGAGGGAACATTCAGACCAATTTTGGATCTAAAGATCCTAAACAAATTTCTCAGGGTACCATCGTTCAAAATGGAAACTATTCGAACGATCCTACCTACTATCCAGGAAAATCAATTTATGACTACCGTGGATTTAAAGGATGCGTACCTACATATTCCTATCCACAAGGAACATCATCAGTTCCTAAGGTTCGCTTTTCTGGACAAGCATTACCAGTTTGTGGCACTTCCATTTGGATTAGCCACTGCTCCAAGGATTTTCACAAGGGTACTAGGGTCCCTTCTAGCGGTTCTAAGACCAAGGGGCATTGCAGTAGTACCTTACTTGGACGACATCCTGATTCAAGCGTCGTCCCTGTCAAAAGCAAAGGCTCATACGGACATCGTCCTAGCCTTTCTCAGATCTCACGGATGGAAGGTGAACTAAGAAAAAAGTTCTCTGTCCCCGTCAACAAGAGTTCCCTTCTTGGGAACAATAATAGATTCCTTAGAAATTAGGATTTTTCTGACAGAGGTCAGAAAATCAAAACTTCTAAGCTCTTGTCAAGTACTTCATTCTGTTCCTCGTCCTTCCATAGCGCAGTGCATGGAAGTAATAGGATTGATGGTTGCAACAATGGACATAGTTCCTTTTGCACGAATTCATCTAAGACCATTACAACTGTGCATGCTCAGACAGTGGAATGGGGATTATACAGACTTGTCTCCGACGATTCAAGTAGATCAAAAGACCAGAGATTCACTCCGTTGGTGGCTGACCCTGGACAATCTGTCACAGGAATGAGCTTCCGCAGACCAGAGTGGGTCATTGTCACGATCGACGCCAGCCTAGTGGGCTGGGGCGCGGTCTGGGAATCCCTGAAAGCTCAGGGTCTATGGTCTCGGGAAGAGTCTCTTCTCCCGATAAACATTCTGGAACTGAGAGCAATATTCAATGCTCTCAGAGCTTGGCCTCAACTAGCAAAGGCCAAATTCATAAGGTTTCAGTCAGACAACATGACGACCGTTGCATATATCAATCATCAGGGGGGAACAAGGACTTCCCTGGCGATGAAAGAAGTGACCAAGATAATTCAATGGGCGGAGGATCACTCCTGCCACTTGTCTGCGATCCACATCCCAGGAGTGGAAAATTGGGAAGCGGATTTTCTGAGTCGTCAGACATTCCATCCGGGGGAGTGGGAACTCCATCCGGAAATCTTTGCCCAAATAACTCAATTATGGGGCATTCCAGACATGGATCTGACGGCGTCTCGTCAGAACTTCAAGGTTCCTTGCTACGGGTCCAGATCCAGGGATCCCAAGGCGACCCTAGTAGATGCACTAGTAGCACCTTGGACCTTCAACCTAGCTTATGTATTCCCACCGTTTCCTCTCATCCCCAGGCTGGTAGCCAGGATCAATCAGGAGAGGGCCTCGGTGATCTTGATAGCTCCTGCGTGGCCACGCAGGACTTGGTATGCAGACCTGGTGAATATGTCATCGGCTCCACCATGGAAGCTACCTTTGAGACAGGACCTTCTTGTTCAGGGTCCATTCGAACATCCGAATCTGGTTTCCCTCCAACTGACGGCTTGGAGATTGAACGCTTGATTTTATCAAAGCGTGGGTTTTCAGATTCTGTAATAGATACTCTGATTCAGGCTAGAAAGCCTGTAACTAGAAAAATTTACCATAAAATATGGAAAAAATATATCTGTTGGTGTGAATCTAAAGGATTCCCATGGAACAAGATAAAAATTCCTAAGATTCTATCCTTTCTACAAGAAGGTTTGGAGAAAGGATTATCTGCAAGTTCTCTGAAGGGACAGATCTTTTTTCTGGGCTAAAACAATTGCTTTACTAGGCATATTATGCAGATTCTAACTAATTATTGGTATTATAATCTTGGGGAACGTTTAGAAAAACGGCAGGCACTGTGTTGGACACCTTTTTCAGATGGGGGCCTTTCTAGTTATAGACAGAGCCTCATTCTGGGACTGTATAGGGGTTAAATGTAAAAACGGCTCCGGTTCCGTTAATTTAAGGGTTAAAGCTCTGAAATTTGGTGTGCAATACTTTTAATGCTTTAAGACACTGTGGTGAAATTTTGGTGAATTTTGAACAATTCCTTCATACTTTTTCACATATTCAGTAATAAAGTGTTTTCAGTTTGAAATTTAAAGTGACAGTAACGGTTTTATTTTAAAACGTTTTTTGTGCTTTGTTGACAAGTTTAAGCCTGTTTAACATGTCTGTACCATCAGATAAGCTATGTTCTATATGTATGAAAGCCAATGTGTCTCCCCATTTAAATTTATGTGATAATTGTGCCATAGTGTCCAAACAAAGTAAGGACAGTAATGCAACAGATAATGATATTGCCCAAGATGATTCCTCAAATGAGGGGAGTAAACATGATACTACATCATCCCCTACTGTGTCTACACCAGTTTTGCCCACACAGGAGGCCCCTAGTACATCTAGTGCGCCAATACTTATTACCATGCAACAATTAACGGCTGTAATGGATAACTCCATAGCAAATCTTTTATCCAAAATGCCTACTTATCAGAGAAAGCGCGATTGCTCTGTTTTAAACACTGAAGAGCAAGAGGACGCTGATGATAACTGTTCTGACATACCCTCACACCAATCTCAAGGGGCCATGAGGGAGGTTTTGTCTGATGGAGAAATTTCAGATTCAGGAAAAATTTCTCATCAAGCTGAACCTGATGTTGTGACATTTAAATTTAAATTAGAACATCTCCGCGCACTGCTTAAGGAGGTGTTATCTACTCTGGATGATTGTGACAATTTGGTCATTCCAGAGAAATTATGTAAGATGGGTACTAGGGTCCCTTCTAGCGGTTCTAAGACCAAGGGGCATTGCAGTAGTACCTTACTTGGACGACATCCTGATTCAAGCGTCGTCCCTGTCAAAAGCAAAGGCTCATACGGACATCGTCCTAGCCTTTCTCAGATCTCACGGATGGAAGGTGAACTAAGAAAAAAGTTCTCTGTCCCCGTCAACAAGAGTTCCCTTCTTGGGAACAATAATAGATTCCTTAGAAATTAGGATTTTTCTGACAGAGGTCAGAAAATCAAAACTTCTAAGCTCTTGTCAAGTACTTCATTCTGTTCCTCGTCCTTCCATAGCGCAGTGCATGGAAGTAATAGGATTGATGGTTGCAACAATGGACATAGTTCCTTTTGCACGAATTCATCTAAGACCATTACAACTGTGCATGCTCAGACAGTGGAATGGGGATTATACAGACTTGTCTCCGACGATTCAAGTAGATCAAAAGACCAGAGATTCACTCCGTTGGTGGCTGACCCTGGACAATCTGTCACAGGGAATGAGCTTCCGCAGACCAGAGTGGGTCATTGTCACGACCGACGCCAGCCTAGTGGGCTGGGGCGCGGTCTGGGAATCCCTGAAAGCTCAGGGTCTATGGTCTCGGGAAGAGTCTCTTCTCCCGATAAACATTCTGGAACTGAGAGCAATATTCAATGCTCTCAGAGCTTGGCCTCAACTAGCAAAGGCCAAATTCATAAGGTTTCAGTCAGACAACATGACGACCGTTGCATATATCAATCATCAGGGGGGAACAAGGACTTCCCTGGCGATGAAAGAAGTGACCAAGATAATTCAATGGGCGGAGGATCACTCCTGCCACTTGTCTGCGATCCACATCCCAGGAGTGGAAAATTGGGAAGCGGATTTTCTGAGTCGTCAGACATTCCATCCGGGGGATTGGGAACTCCATCCCGAAATCTTTGCCCAAATAACTCAATTATGGGGCATTCCAGACATGGATCTGACGGCGTCTCGTCAGAACTTCAAGGTTCCTTGCTACGGGTCCAGATCCAGGGATCCCAAGGCGACCCTAGTAGATGCACTAGTAGCACCTTGGACCTTCAACCTAGCTTATGTATTCCCACCGTTTCCTCTCATCCCCAGGCTGGTAGCCAGGATCAATCAGGAGAGGGCCTCGGTGATCTTGATAGCTCCTGCGTGGCCACGCAGGACTTGGTATGCAGACCTGGTGAATATGTCATCGGCTCCACCATGGAAGCTACCTTTGAGACAGGACCTTCTTGTTCAGGGTCCATTCGAACATCCGAATCTGGTTTCCCTCCAACTGACGGCTTGGAGATTGAACGCTTGATTTTATCAAAGCGTGGGTTTTCAGATTCTGTAATAGATACTCTGATTCAGGCTAGAAAGCCTGTAACTAGAAAAATTTACCATAAAATATGGAAAAAATATATCTGTTGGTGTGAATCTAAAGGATTCCCATGGAACAAGATAAAAATTCCTAAGATTCTATCCTTTCTACAAGAAGGTTTGGAGAAAGGATTATCTGCAAGTTCTCTGAAGGGACAGATCTCTGCTTTATCTGTTTTACTTCACAAAAGACTGGCAGCTGTGCCAGATGTTCAAGCATTTGTTCAGGCTCTGGTTAGGATCAAGCCTGTTTACAGACCTTTGACTCCTCCCTGGAGTCTAAATCTAGTTCTTTCAGTTCTTCAAGGGGTTCCGTTTGAACCCTTACATTCCGTAGATATTAAGTTATTATCTTGGAAAGTTTTGTTTTTGGTTGCAATTTCTTCTGCTAGAAGAGTTTCAGAGTTATCTGCTCTGCAGTGTTCTCCGCCCTATCTGGTGTTCCATGCAGATAAGGTGGTTTTGCATACTAAGCCTGGTTTTCTTCCGAAAGTTGTTTCCAACAAAAATATTAACCAGGAGATAGTTGTACCTTCTTTGTGTCCGAATCCAGTTTCAAAGAAGGAACGTTTGTTACACAATTTGGACGTAGTCCGTGATCTAAAATTCTATTTAGAGGCTACTAAAGATTTCAGACAAACATCTTCCTTGTTTGTTGTTTATTCTGGTAAAAGGAGAGGTCAAAAAGCGACTTCTACCTCTCTTTCCTTTTGGCTTAAAAGCATTATCCGATTGGCTTATGAGACTGCCGGACGGCAGCCTCCTGAAAGAATCACAGCTCACTCCACTAGGGCTGTGGCTTCCACATGGGCCTTCAAGAACGAGGCTTCTGTTGACCAGATATGTAAGGCAGCGACTTGGTCTTCACTGCACACTTTTGCCAAATTTTACAAATTTGATACTTTTGCTTCTTCGGAGGCTATTTTTGGGAGAAAGGTTTTGCAAGCCGTGGTGCCTTCCATTTAGGTGACCTGATTTGCTCCCTCCCTTCATCCGTGTCCTAAAGCTTTGGTATTGGTTCCCACAAGTAAGGATGACGCCGTGGACCGGACACACCAATGTTGGAGAAAACAGAATTTATGCTTACCTGATAAATTACTTTCTCCAACGGTGTGTCCGGTCCACGGCCCGCCCTGGTTTTTTAATCAGGTCTGATGAATTATTTTCTCTAACTACAGTCACCACTGTATCATATGGTTTCTCCTATATATATTTCCTCCTGTCCGTCGGTCGAATGACTGGGGTGGGCAGCGCCTAGGAGGGATCATGTGACCAGCTTTGCTGGGACTCTTTGCCATTTCCTGTTGGGGAAGAGAATATCCCACAAGTAAGGATGACGCCGTGGACCGGACACACCGTTGGAGAAAGTTATTTATCAGGTAAGCATAAATTCTGATTTTAATCGTCATTCTGTTTTAATATACTATGTTTAAATCAATGTATTTTTCCCTTTACATGTATCTTTAATGTGCACCACCACTGAATCTTGACATCCTTAACAGTTTTGGCTATGTGCCAAAATGCTAGACATTGGGCATTTGGATGCTATGTTAACATTGGAATGCGGAAGAAGGCGGTCGTTCGTGCCCTTTGGCTCCTTTTTGGAGCCACATTTGTTCTTGTGAAAGTGCAACACACTACGATCTGGATTTGCACAGATTGTAATGTGTTGCAATTTCACAAGAATAAATGCGGCTCCGTAAAGAGCTGAAGGATACTAGCGGCCACCTTCTTCCACATTCAGATGTTAACGAAGCATCCGAATGCCCACATCTGCAAAATACTAACTATAAACATGATTGCTTTAGGAAAAACTAAGAAGCTCAAACCCAGTTATCACACAAAGGTGCTAACATAGTAGTCCCCCTTCAGCCTCTATCCCCAAGGGCTGAAAGTATTGAATACAAGCAACAAAAAGTTTGGAGAGCTTAACTTTATATCAGTCTGATTACTCCACTCCCTGTTTAAGGCTTGCAGAGCCGGTGTTCTATACGTTTCCCTACCGCTTTATGTTTTCCTACCTACGGCCACGCTAACAATAAACTTGCAAATACCCCTTGCACGTATGTGCTCACTGCCGCAGTCGCCAAACATTATAAAACACCAGCCTGTAAAAAACATGGAAATACACTTGTGCACGCATGTGCTCACTGCCGAAGTTGGCAAATATTACAAAACACTGTCCACAATTTTGGCAACTAGCTATTTTTATTCTGCATATTCAATATTATTATACTGATTTCTTTGATTAAAGGGACAGTCTAGTCCAAAATAAACTTTCATGATTCAGATAGAGCATGTAATTTTAAACAATTTTCCAATTTACTTTTATCACCAATTTTGCTTTGTTCTCTTGGTTTTCTTAGTTGAAAGCTTAACCTAGGAGGTTCATATGCTAATTTCTTAGACATTGAAGACCACCTCTTTTCAGAATGCATTTTAACAGTTTTTCACCACTAGAGGGTGTTAGTTCACGTATTTCATATAGATAACACTGTGCTTGTGCACGTGAAGTTATCTGGGAGCAGGCACTGATTGGCTAAACTGCAAGTCTGTCAAAAGAACTGAAATAAAGGGGCAGTTTGCAGAGGCTTAGATACAAGATAATCACAGAGGTTAAAAGTATATTATTATAAATGTGTTAGTTATGCAAAACTTGGAAATGGGTAATAAAGGGATTATCTATCTTTTAAAACAATAAAAATTCTGGTGTAGACTGTCCCTTTAAAGGAGTGAACGTATTTCAATAAAGCAGACATAATCTAAATTGTTACAAACATTCCCTTTCATGATGAAACGCTAATACATTTTGTAACTATTTAGATTATGTCTGCTTTATTGAAAGACGTTCGCTCCTTTAATCAAAGAAATCAGTATAATAATATTGAATATACAGAACAAAATAACATAGTTGTAGGAAGCCTTTTTTTTAAATGGTATTTTGATGTCCCCAGCTAGTTGCCAAAATTGTGGACAGTGTTCTGTAATATTTGCCGACATCCGCAGTGAGCGCGTGCGTGCACAAATGTTTTTCCAAGTTTTTTGTAGGCTGGTGTTCTATAATGTTTGCCGACTGCGGCAGTGAGCACATGTGTGCAAGGGGTATTTTCAAGTTTATTGTAGGCGTGGCCATAAGTGTTAAGTAGGTAGGAAAACGTAATGCGGTAGGGAAACATTACAGAACACCCGGCAATGTTGTAAATGCATAGTCCAATGAACCGTTAAAGGGACACTCATGTCAAAATTAAACTTTCATGATTCAGATAGAGCAGGCAATTTTAAACAACTTTCCAATTTACTTCCATTGACAAAATGTGCAGAGTCTTTTTTTATTTTACACTTTTTGGGTCACCAGCTCTTACTGTGCATGTGCAAGAATTCATAGAATTTACGTATATGCATTTGTGATGCAATGTTGGTAAGAGGTATTGTGAAAAGAAAGGAACTTATTTATTAGTTTTTGTGTAATATAGTAGCTCACTAGGTCATCCATATATTTTTGCAATATTAAATCCACCTATAATTGTAACCTTTTAATGAATAACTATTAGCTTTATGTTTATGTACACTATTGTGATTAGTTTGATTTGTATTTCTAGACGTCTGAATATAGAAGCAATTCAGGAAGCTGCTCAACTGATGCTTGGTACTCACGACTTCAGTGCATTCCGATCCTTTAACTCAGATAACATCTACAAGTCTCCTATCAAGACTTTGCTCCAAGCAGATATCACACCCTCCTCCACCATGTGGAATCACCACTTACAAAGCAGGTAAAGTAGGAAATGCAAGACACCACAGGCTACAAAGCTCTAGAGCAGTGATAGCTACCCCTTGGCAACCCTGATGTTTCAGAACTACAATTCCCATGATGCTCAGCTAGACTGCAGTGTGCCTAAGCATCATGTGAATTGTAGTTCCAAAACATCTGCTCTAGAACATGATCAACAATGAATACTACAATGATCAACAATAAATAACGCAAAGACCACGATTATACGGTTTTCTTTGTAATAACGTATGTGAGTTGCATTGTAAGCTTGTTATATGGAGGAAGAAGGCGCTTTAACAATTTTTTATTTCACATCTTGAGAAGAAAAAAAATATTTTGACAGTGCATAATGCAGGAGATGATCAATTACTATTGGGTTAATATAAAGCCAATCTTCTGGAGAAAGGCAGATACTTTAATTGAAGGGTTTTTCAGAAACAGTTTCTCCTCCCACTTTCAAGTTTCTTTAGCTTTCTATTTGGAGAATTCTGATTTGCTAAAAGTTTTGCTCATGTTAACTTTTTCTTTTCTCCTTTGAATATCTCTTATTCCTTACTTTTACATTTGTATGAATTGCAAGTCCTACCCTGCCTCATACTGCAGAGGTTTTACATTTACATATTACATTATAGCCTTCCTGTATGTGGCATGAAGTTAGGATTTAATCGCTGACTCACACTATATACAAGTTTGCCTTTTCCTTACAAGGTGAACCTCATCTGTACGTTTTTCCTGCACTGTTTCAACCTCTCTACATTTTTCTTTAATTTTCTCTGGATAGAAATAATTATTGCACTATACTATTTTATCTGTATCACTACAATTCAGTCTCTTAACTTGCAGTACAAGGCTACACTTCAGCCTTTCAACCACCTCTTTGTATTCTCTAGTGTTCTGTTACTCGCCTTTATGGTGCTCAAGAGAACATGGCTTTACCTTTAAATCTCTTTATTTACGTTCTGAATGACATCACAAGAAGACCCTCCTTCTTTGCTTGATCCTTTTAGGTCCCAATGATCTAAAGCGAGATTATCTAAGATTTCTTGTCAGTACTATGAGATCCCTCAAAGAATTATAGAAAGTCAAATTTTTGTTTGAGGACTGTTTAATCCAATATGATGTTTAATCCATCATTACTCCTACCCGGCATGCCCGATGTCTTGGGGTCACATTTAGCTCAGATCATTCTTTCACTCCTCACATTCAGTCCTTGGCTAAATCCTGCCGCTTTCACCTTAAAAACATCTCTAAAATTAGACATTTCCTTACACCAGACACAACTAAGATTTTAATCCACTCTCTAATCCTTTCCCGCCTTGACTACTGCAACTCTGTCCTCTCTGGTCTCCCTAGCTGCCGTCTAGCTCCTTTACAATCCAGACATCCAGAATTAAACACAAAACTCTGACTGACATACAAAGCTTTCAACTGCACTGCTCCCCCCTATATCTTAGACCTTGTCTCCAGATACTCTCCCTCCCGTCTCCTTTGCTCTGCTCATAACCTCCTACTCTCCTCTCTTGTTACCTCCTCACATTCCCTTTTACAGGACTTCTCCAGCCTGGCTCCCATCTTGAGGAACTCTCTGCCTCGCTTCAC